>NW_006799966.1:3201762-3281698 GCF_000485575.1 Poecilia formosa | reverse complement strand
TTGCACCCTGCTGTTATGTGCTGGACTGTCTCAGAGGCCTCCTTGCACAACCTACACCTTGGGTCTTGTCTGGTGTGGTAGATCTTGTCTGCATGTAGATCTCATTCCCACATGCAAAGAATGAGGGAAAGTTTGTTGGAAAGCCAATGCACAAACGACTCTTGAAGTGTGGCATAGCACAAAAAAAATAATTAAAACTAAAAAGAGTTTAGCTAAAAAGACTTAAACAAGCTTGGCACAAGCATAGGACTGAACTGAACTAAGCTGAAAAGAGTCAAACAGAACAGAGAATCCAGCGATGAACAAAGAAAATCCAGGAACTTGAATAGCGAGAGAAACAGTAGAGTGACATAAGATGGGGCAACACAGGTGAGTTCAATGGGCTTAATTACAGGGACATGGAAACTGAAATGAGACAAAATGGGAATTGGAACCAAAAGGATAAAACAGCCCGACAGGAATCTAAGATAATGAATACAAATACACAAGACGTGTAACACTAAGAAACTAAACATACGGAAACATAGCAACACCTTAGACAGTGACAGCAAACCTAAATAGCACTAATGAAACTAATGAGGATGATAAATAAAAAGAAAACCAAAACACTATGACACCATGTGTTTTGGTAATGTAAAAGGAAAAAGGGAAAAAACAATCCAGGCTTCAGGATAAACTATGAAACTAGGCATTTGGTCTGACTGAACCTGACTGGCAAGAAATATAAGTAACTGAACAGAATGTGATAGGACTAACCCAAATAAAACAGAAAGGGAATAATCTGACACACCAACGGGAATAACCTAGGAAAACTATCCAGAGAAGAAAACACTGGAGAAAACTGGAAACAGACCTCCCAGGAAAAGCAAATATTGCAAAAACTATTGAACATAAATAACCTATAATAAAAACCATAAGTCAAAAACCCAAACACCCACAAATCATGACAAATTTTCCTTTTCTTAGATTGTGTCATGCGAGATGTGTATCTCTGCAGCTCCTATAGAGATGCAATGAGTGTCTTGCTTGCTTTTCTGATTGCTGCTCTTCTTGATTGATTGCTCTAGTCTGTTCATGTTCAATGGCATCTCTGCAGCGTTCTTTGGTCTTCATCATACCGTTTGTTCACAAATGTCCTCTTACAAACCTTACAGTATTTCAGAGTGCAGCTGTCTTTATACTCAGATTAGGTTACTCATATAATTCCATTTTCTTATTTGGGTTTTATGTAGGGTAATAAAGAAAAAGGGGATGATTCCAAATACAGACCACGCTTAACAGATTCAAAATGTAAAAAAGTAGAAATTCAGGTTCTTTTTTTTTTTTCCTTCCACTGGGTAATTATGCACTACCTATCTCCTGGTTTATCACACATAAACCTAATAAAATACAACGAAGTTTATCAATGTAACATGACAAAAATGTATTTTTCCTTATGCTCTACTTTTTTGCTGCTGTATCACATTAAAACGCTACTAAATATGTATATGCATTTAAGTTTGTGGTGTGAGTGTTATGAAATCTTGTGCATGACACTAAACTCTATCAGTTATTAGATGAAATTTTTTTTTAGAAAAACAAATAATGAGACCATTTCTCCATCTCCACGTGTCTTCCAAGCAGCAGGAAAGTCCATCCAGTCCAGATGATGAACCCCTGCCCTTATTTCTTGAACTACTTCCAGTTGGGCAGAATTTCAATGAAGCACTGATATATCACATTTTTTTTCCTTCCTCTACGCTTGTTCTCACCACACAGATTGACCAGTCATCTGTGAATCTCCCACGGTTTAGCAGATAATTCATGATCGCCCTACCATGGACCCGCAGCATTCAATATGAATCATAAAACGGCAAGCCAAGCATATCAATGGATGACAGACTGGTTGTGTATGGCCCGGGGCCAGAGAGAAGTTGGAGCACAATGGCCTCCCCCCTCAGCTCCGTCAAGCCCAAGACTGGAAATACCAGGGTGGCACGAGGGAGGGCCCTCCGTCAGCACAATGTATGGCACCGCTTGACACAAATGTTGTGCCGAGACGTGGCGTTAACCTTCGCGACCTTTTGGGGGAGAAACACAAGCATACTGGTGTGTTCAGCAGAGGGGTCTCTCGCTATCAACAAAAAACTCCTCAGCGAGAGGCGTACAGTGTGTTTTCCAGAGCGGCAGGGGCTCACAAGTGGCAGGATTGATGTTGCGAAACAGCTCCTCGGAAATAAAGTGCCTCATTTTTTTTTTGTGCATGTTTTTTTTTTTTCTACATAGTTTATTATTCAAAAAAAAAAATAAAAAATACAGCTGAAAGTCTTTTCCCTACACTTTATTTGTGCTGGAACAACTTCTCAAGACCTTGGCAAACGCTCCTTAACTTTAATCCTCATTTCTATAGATGTACAACACCTATCAAACACAAGCCACTTAATTTTTTGCAGCAGACCTTTGTGTAGCTTTGTGAAAGAAGCTCAATTTAGACCATTTTGTAATAAAACAGAGACAAGTGTTGACATTTTATGACACAGCCCCTCCCAAACTCGTCTTTCTTTCCTTTAATGACTCAGATAGCAGCTCGTGTTCAGCCGCTGCAGATAAACCGCTCTACACTTGCTCCCCCTTTGTGGCTGCTCCCTTTGAATCAGGTCGTCATCTTTAATATCTTTAGACAGGAGCACCGTAGCGGTCTGAGAGATATACAACAGTTTCCAATACCTGCATGACCTACTTCCCTCTGGGTAGAAGCATCGTTTTATAGACTGGTTATAAAATGCTACGAGGAAGTGAGGGGAAAGGACTACAAATCAGGCAGGCAAAGGAACAAGGCATATGATGCCTTGCAAAAAGTATTCCTACTCTTTTGTTAAGTTTCTATTCCAAACTTTAATGTATTTTATTAGGATTTGAATAATTCAGTCAGATTATCAATTAGATTTAGTGCTGAACTTTGACTGTGCCGTTTCAACATACAATTATGCTTTGGTCTAAGCCTTTTCATTTTACTCTTGCATATGCATCGAGCAAGCTGATTAAATTTGAGCAGTTTTCCTGTGAATGATGCAAAGCATCCCACAACATAATGCTGCCACTGCCATGTTTTACCATGGGGATGGTGTGTTCAGAGTGAAAAGCAGCTGTTTCTCTTCAGTTATGGTCTCATCTGACCAGTGCACCTTCCTGTTCATGTGTCTTCTACCTGGTTGGTGTCCAGTCCCTTCAGAGATACCAATAGCCTCTTGGTTGTTTCTCTGATTATAGTTCACACAGACTATTTACTAAATATGTGACTTCTGAAGTCAAGACGTTGGACTGGATTTTTCTAGGGGTATTGATGTAATGGGGCATGGATACAAGCATATAGTTGTCCTTTTGAGATTTTTTTTATGATAAAAGATCTTAAGAAATTGTGTAATTATGCAGTACTTTGTGTGAGCCTATAGGTCCAATAGAAATACATTGAAATTTGTGGTCGCATGTAGCCAAATGTGGTTGCATATGAAGAGATCAGAAACAACAAGGTTTAATTAAAATTGCATTTAAATAGCTTTTTAATGAAATCAGTCACAAATAATTCCATCAGTCATTGCAATTTCATCTATTTATCTGGAGTAATTACCTCCCACACAGTAGTTTTCTCTTCTTAATCTTCCATAAAAGGACAGGATTATGATTTCCATCCCACCCACATAAGATCCTAATTTGTTTTTTACTATTTTAAAGTTCATGTTTCCTTCCCTTCTCACCTGAAGCGTATAAATCCACTAAGTTTTGTTTTTGTTAGGTTCTGTGTAGATTTCTGTGGGGCTATACTGGCTTGTTTTGCTGCTCAGTTCCCCAGTACGTGTGCAACACAGCCACTAACTGTACTGAAGTATAAGGTACATGCATCTCTACTGCTCTGCTTGTTAGCTCCCTGCTTGCTGCAGAGAAAACAATATTACAGAACCATCGACTGTGCATCCAAACAATGAGTTGAAGCTTGTTGTGAAGATCTGCAATGCTAAAAGAGCTGCAGATCCCGAGTTCTGAGTATCCTAATGTGTAAAATATTCATACGACACACTGTTAGTATAAATATATGAAGAAGTAGCAGTTCGAGTATTAGATTTGATGTGCCGAGAATAAATAACAAAGACGTATGCAAAACCTAATTTGAAATATACTGCAAATTGATGAGAAATATCCCAAACTAGAAAAAAATCTGTTGGGAAAAAAAAAGTAAAGTTATTTTTCAAGAATCATTTGTGTATTTGTGTTTTCATTAAAAAGGTCAGCTTTCAGTTAATTTAACAATTTCTCAAAACTTAATAAGCTCGTTAGTGCTAATGCGTGTTCCCACTCATAATTATTAAACCCCAGGTGAGGAAAAATTCTGAGGTTTATTTCTGTCCTCCTCAAACCTTGTCCCAGCAATCAGCACCCATAGGCTCCTCTAAGCAGCTGCCCAGCACTCTGATAATTAAAATAATTGATGCCCATAAAGCAGTAGATGATAGTGAAGTCGTGCTCAGGTAGCCATTTCCTTGCTCTGAGATCTAATTAAGGGACGGTGGTTAACAGGAGCAGTGGAGGTGTGGAGTTGAGATGTTAAAAAAAAAAAAAGAAAAGAAAAAATATGCCAGACAATGAAATTCAAATCCTTGTTTGACTGCTGAAGACCTACTGGAACGTCTAGATTGAGCAGCAAGATACAAGCAACAGCTGCACAAACACAGCCTCAAAACAAATAAAAACAGAAGACGAAAAGCATTCTTTCATCCCGATCATAAACTTCATTACTAAAGATTTACAGATGAATATTCTCACAAGGCTGATTTATTTTGCAAAGAAGTCATGTGGAGTGACAGGAGGAAAATAAAATGTTTGAAGACAAAAGTCAGCAGGATTTGTCAAAAGCATCGTTAGCCACAACAGGGCATAAATCATGGAGTCGGCTTGTGTGGAAGTGACGGGCACTGATAATGTTTCACCAGACCTTAATGCAATAATAAAAATAAAAAAAAATCAGGTTTTCTAAAAACAGTATATAAAAAATTGAATACTAGAGGTTTTAGGGTACATGTACAGCCTACAAAGAATATAGTAAGAAAAAGTAACTTCTGCCTAAACTTACCATCTGATTGTGCCATCTCTAAAACCTGACTACTCTAACATCTTTTTTTAAAAACCATTCAAAGGTGGACTTCTTAGTTCTTTGGATCATTGTCCTGCTGTACAACTGAAGAAGGCTTGAGTTTAAGGTAAAAAACCAATGATTGGATACTCCATGTGTGACAGAGAAGCAAAACCAGTAGAAATTTGTAAGGGACAAACACTTTTTCATTCAACATTAACTGCCATGACAAAAATTAGAAATTTAAACTACAGATTAAAGAACTCCACGCCAAACTAATGCAGGAAAACTTGGCAACAATGACTTTCAGAAGTTGAAGGACTCACTTTTAGAGTTTGTTTCAGGTTTACAACAACACTGCTGAGGCATTATTGAGCCAATACAGCAATATTCATATAACAGCATGCTTATGGCAAGCCATATTTGTTTTTATTCTACATCTCTCATATCATGAATCTGGTATGCCAATCTACTAATTCGTAGATTGGCATACCGTCAAATAAACACACCACCAGTCACCACCAAACACTAAATAAAAGTCTGCTTTAACTAGTAATGGAATTTTTTTTTTTTTTTTTTAAATGTAAGTAAAGTAATCCTAATTAAAACAAGACATATTTTCTATTTTTGTTACACTGCCCTGCTCAAACCGGATGGCCTTTTTATTGTTAGATACTTTTGCCTTGTCGTACATAGACTTCTAACTTAAGAGCATCATCTTAAAAAAAAGATGGTTTATTTTGCTGCACCAGTTCTTTTGATGGGTTTATTTTCTGCCTAGACCACAGCTACTTTCTGTGCAAAACATGACTTATGTGTGGACCTCTACTTAACATGGATGTCTTTCCAAAATAGTATAAATATTTTTAAAAAGCCATATTCCACAGTGGAGCTATACGGGTACAGGATGAATTCTGAAGCCCACTCACTCTGCACAACCAAAGAGTCTGTCTGTAGGCAGACCTAAAAAAAAACAAAAAAAAACATGCATCTATTTTGGCTCAAAAGGAAAACTGAGTAAAAACTGGAGAAAGAAAAAAATGAAAAAAAAAAAAAGTTGGCTGGTAACAAAAATCTGTTATAAGCCGTCAACAAGTTACCAGTGATCTACCAGACTGTCCAAACTTCCTTTTGTCCCCCTTTTTTTCTCGCGTTTCTGAAATTCAAGAGAGAAGAAAAAAAAAAACAACTTCATGCTTTTTGAAATCAATTAATTCGTTTACTTCAAGAAAAAACTATTGTTGGCCACATTTTTGTCTATCTCTAGAGACATTTTAGTCTCCACAGTCATGAATCTCAACTACTTAGTTTAATTTTGTTTTTTTTTGCATTTCATTCGTAGTTTATCAAAACAGATGATAAACTGCTGTTCCTTCTCACCGCCAGAAAAGAAAGTAAACGTAGAGAGAAAACTACTTTTATTTTTATTTTTTTTCCCCCAGGTATGTCAGTGAGTATTTCAAAGTACGGCTGGAGTGTTTGGGGTGAAAATCATAACCTGATTATACCCTCTCCTGGTGAGGGACAGGAGGTAATTATCAGGTGGAGTTTGCATTGCAGGGACGCTGATGGAAACATAGATCATAAGCGGCAGGATGCAGACCCTCAGGGCTGGACGGGCTGAAGGTGAGTGGCATGTGGATAGAATTGGATATTGTTTTCAGATGGACTCACACACTCATTCATACACACACACACACACACACACACACACTCCTTTATTGACGGATTGGCAAATATGCATTCTTGGGCCTGAGAGCCTTCACATCAACTTGAAACCCAAAACCTGCCCTTTCTGCATACCAAAGCAGCGTTCCTCTTAAAGAAATTCAACAAGACTATTCAACTCAGTTTCCAAGCCAGGCCAAATCAGGGGTCTATTCTTCAAGAACCTCAGCAAGCCCTTCTCCCATTTTATCTAATCTAACAAAACAAAAAAGCTGCATTACTACTAGAGAGACAGCTGGAATAAGGTCCTCTGTAGCAGGCTGCCATTGTTAACAAATTGTCTACCAGAGCCAGATCTAAAATGGAACTGGAAAAGAAATCTATCACAGAACAGCAAGAGGGAGAAATAATGCAAATCCCAAATTGAAAACGAGTCCCCTAACAAAAAACTTCTTCAACATCTATCTGTAATAAATGCTTGGCACGCAACTATGTGATTTCAGGTTACTTTGTCTCACCGTACAAAAGGGTCTGAAAAGGGAAAGACGGAAACGATCATCATTAATTCAGACACACCAACCATCAGCCGTGGTGACGGGCGTATAAATGATGGGTGTGTTTTGTCACAACACTTGTAATTACAGCCAAATGTGTTAATCAAAAGCAAGGGAAGGGAGAAGAAGCTGAAATAAAAAGCAGAAAAGAGGGGAAAAAAAGCAGTTTTAAGGATTCATTTGGGGTTTATAACAAGTCCCTTGCTCTTGTGTACGACTTTTGAGGGTTCCATGTTCGCAGGGTGCCTCAGATCAATTTTATCAAGGTGAGAATGAAAAATGCATAAGTTCTTTGAGAATCTGGTTCATCAAAGTACACTCTCATAATCTATAATGAATCTTGTGGAGCAGAAAGGGTGTCATTTTTCAGACTTTACGGGCAGAGAACGATGACAGCAGTTTCAAGTGCCTCTGCTAAAGAAAAGACTTTTTCTCTTTTTAATTTATAAGAAGCCGGAAAATATCTAGGCAGTTCTGTTACAAAGCTATACCAAAGTTTAAAACTGAACAAATCTTCCATGGTGCCAATCCTGTGGTTTCAGATCATTTTGGAAAAATTGTCAAAGTGGGATTTTTTCTGGCAGTGTTACCTCTCCCCCTATTATTGCTGCCCACAGCTGGTCAGGTGGCTGAAAGAAGGCTTCCGCAGTTTTCCCCTGATTACAATAAAAACAAATGTGACCACTTGGAAATTAACCAGTGATGGAAAAACAGAAAGCCATGTTTTGGGAACTAAAGGAGCAACACTATTCATTAATGTGATATGGACCTAAAATGTCAGCACCATATGTTGTGGTATTTAATTAAAAAAAAAAACTATAAAGGTGACTTTAACAACTGTTTCAAAAGTTATTGTTGTTTATTGGACAGTAAATAAATTAGTCAGAGATTTCGAGACATACATTCTGCTCCAGGCAGATATGCTAACCTTAAAATGCCATACCTATATATGTATTAACATAAAAAAAAATAAATATATACAATAACCACTTTCACCTGCTTAAGTTATAAATACCATAACTGTTTCTAAAACATTGATTGGGTTACATGGGCGGTTGCAGAAACCACCACTGGTTTTAAGAGCAGAATAACAAAATCATATAATACTCTGCAAAATAGGTTGTTGTAAACTAGCTTGTTTTGTGTTTTCTTTAAAGCTAAATTTCTGCCTGAGAATATTTATCAAAATCAAACAATGACTAGATGGTACTAAACTGTAATAATTAATATGCTATAGTATTCAATAAAAAAAAAAACAGTTTTGTTGCTTTTCTGTTTTAAATAAAAGCAATTACACAGCGTTACATATTCCAGCTTTATGGTCTTGGGGTAATTACTGTGAAAGTATGGCATTTTTATTCAAGGTTATCAGACCATGTGATTTTCATCCCACTTTGTGCCTGGTCTAGAATAACATTTTAAAACTTCAAGGTTAAACTCAAAGAAGACCTTGGCAACCTATCTGCCTGCTCTTCACTTCTCAAAAACAGCTTACAACAATTTTCACTAATACATTCCACACGTTCATAATGTGTTGAATACTAAGATGCTTTTCCAAAGGTTGCCTGAAATGGCATTAATTCCACCTTCTGAGAACGTACCTTGTGTGCAGTGAAAGCACAGAAAAAGGAGCAGGAGGCAGCGCAGCACTGGACACCTCCACAGTGCAGAGGCCATCGTGTCGCAGTTAGTAAACGATCCGGATGACTGATGGGCTGATAACAGCGTTTCAAAGTGTCGCAGTCAGAGGACGGAGAGCCGGTAAAACCTCAGCGATCGGTAGGTCTCGGAGAAGTATTGCTGAGCATCTTTTTGTCTAGAAGTAAACAAGAAAAGAGAAAAAAAAAAAACTGTGTAAGAATTTAGTGATTGAATGGTTAACATTAGTGTGATTATAGTGTCGGCAATTCAACATGTGAAAGATTCGAGAATTCATCAGCGGGTTGGCGTTTGAAAAGAATAACACCAAATATCTGAACATCATGAATACCACAACGTTCAAAAGGAGGTTTGATCGAACGAGGACATGTTTGGAGTTCAAGTTCTTCCAAATCGGACTTGTTTTTTCTCACCACATGTTTATAAGGGTGCCAACATAACAGCAAAGCACATAACACACTTGAGCACTTATTCAGCACTGTACCATTACAACCAACTGTTTACTTTGCATTTTTCTCCTACGTCTCTGTGCTTAACCTTCTACATTTACAGCCAGATCACCGCAGGAGAAAAGCATGTCGCTCTGGCAACACGTTAATACAGGACGCCATTACAGACGAGGCGGCTTTGAGAGCTACTTTTGTTTCCTGCCTTATCAAGGGCCGGCAAAAACGGTCCTTTGTCTGCACAAGAAGCGAAAGGTTAGAGCCTGAGACAGACTAACACACAAGACAGATAAGCTGCTTACCAAAGTCAAACACCGGGGTAGGATGTGTTGTGTGTCACATGTGAACACTCGCACTCGCGCGCACACACACACACACACGCACACACACGCGCTTATTCGTATGAGTGCTTGAACAAATACATAGTTAGCAATAGTTAATGCATATCCTGGTGTGGAGTCATGCTACAAAACTCCATTAGAGCAAAAAGGAAAAAAAAAAAAAAACGTATTTAGTTTGGTGTGTTTGCGATTCTCTATGCAGTAATAGTAGAGATGCACCGAGAAGTTGGGCAGTGAATCGAAACAGACACATTTTCTGCTTGATCGACCCCGGATCAGATGGAAACCTAAAAATCCTATCTGTTTCTAATTAGTGAATGCACCGTTTTGAACACCACACCACTGTGTGCTGAGAACACACTTTGGTGTGGACGTTGTAATTGAGTGACTGTGCTACCTGCTAATATTACTATTAAAGCCAGTTTAAACTTTTAAAATTTATTTATTTATTTATTTATTTTTTAATTCTTAAACCTTGCATTATAGTGTCACATTACCTCTGCTCCTAGCATAAAGCCACTCAAAGAAAGCTGAAAAAAAAAAATCAGAGACATTCTTATGTCTTTAAGAAAAGTTTGATTCATAATTTGAAATAAAGTTGGTTACAAACTATAAATAATACATCCACCCAATCCCACACATAGGTCACTTGCTACTTGTCTTCATGTAGAAGAGAGTGAATGTTCCCTGTTGCTGAATGTTGCTCCCTCTGAGCCACCTTTCAACTGCCGTGATTATTTTATAATGAACCCAAAATATGAGCAGCAGAGCAGTCAGTGCTGATCACTCTCTGGGCCTCGCTAATACACCCAAGATATTTTTGGTAACATAAAAACCCCACGAAACATGGGAGAGCTTTCACATTAGCATACTCAGACATTATTCAAGCAAATATTGGGCATTTTAAATACGTGACCAGAACCCGGTAGGGGTGGAATAAAAGCTCGCCGGTTCTCCAAGCAGCCTGTCGAAGCTTGAAAATATTTATTTTTACTTGAGGTCACCCTGACCGAGCTATTGAGCTGCAAACTCTGAGCCAAGGAGACACGCATGCGGCCAACTTAAAATTTATCAGCCAATCTTAGGTGGGTTTATGGGAATTGTGCTTTTATTTTTCTTGCAGTTGTTTATCTGGCAGTGGCGCCGAAGCAGATCAGATAAGAACACAGAGGAGCAGGCTCGCTCTCCTGTATGGGAAGTCTGAGTCCGTGTCTGCTGATGCAGCTCGCAGTCCTCAGTTTACCAACACAGCTTCTACAGGTTCAACACTGAAGAGAGCAACTACTCTCCAGAGACGAGCCGGACCTCTGCAGCCACTTAATAATCCTCCAAATATGAGGTTTTAGACTGTGGCATAACCATAATAGTCGCCGACAGGAGAGGACTGGAGACTGTTGGGGACTGCTGGTCAAGGGGCGTGCCCCTGCCCTTCTGGTCTGCTGGACCTACTGAACCCCCTCCAAAGCCCCTCCAGACACCAGGGGATGAGATCCTGCCCAGTCTTGAAGATGAAGTCTTGCCCTCTTCACCCCAGGGTTCTTTCTCCTGATCAGCTGTCGCCCTGCTGAGTAACATTTCCCCTCTCTCCCTTAAGCTGGTGGAGGACACAGCCATGTTCATCTTTCCTAAAGAAAAAAAAACTGTTTTGTTTGGAGGGATTTCTGCACTGAATCGGTCCAGACTTGAGATAAACGGATTAGGCGATTAACATGAAGATGCTTTACACGAGCGCTGACAGACGCATCATAATTTCACATCAGGGAACGGGGGGAGAGTTGACGTAATTTGGTGGATGAGGGCCTCAATGCTTCCGAGCAGAACATTATTTTAAAAGGTAAAAATGAGTCACAGTTAACCCTTTAAGATACAGAAAAATCATCTGCACTGAGCCGCCCTACAGCCTCGAAACTGAGGTTGACAAAGGGCCAGCATTTCTGCATAATGATCATCTGTAGAGATGCACAATCTCTCTTCTTCTGGTTTCCTTTCAGGTCTGACCTGCCTCTTTCAATTATGACTAATTCAGCTTTTTTAAGAGAAAAAAATGTTCTGCACTATGATTAAAGTAGCACTTTTGAAACCATCAGAAAGCATCTTGTTTATAACCGCCATCTGAACTCAAAGGCATAAATCACAGAAATTCAACTTAAGTCATTATTGAAATATTAGCATGTGCAAAATCATAATTGCAAAGGACTGCATGGATGCAATATTTTCTTGAATAATGTATCAGAAATCTGATGCATTAATGCAATATGGGTTTTTACAATTTGAGATCCAGAGAGTACAATTTGAATGAGAAGAGCGAGTAAACATGTACAAAATTGCAATTAGTGCTCCCCACATAACAGTGTTCAATAAAAACTTCACGATTACAGGACTTCCTTCATGCAAATCAAATTTCAAATATTGCTGGCTGATGGGTAGCTGGTGGTAGGTTTTAATTATAGTTAGAGCTGTGCGATACATCTTTACTTAAGAAATCTCCTGTCAATCAGGATGACGTAATAATTTACAGGCCTACATCTAATCTTCCTCTATTATCTAAAATGTTTGAAGACACAGTAGCTAATCAAGTGTAGGTGCATCTAAACAGTGATTTCTCTCTGAGATTCACTCGCGCTCATTATGACGATGCTAAAACCGATGCTGAAACGTGACTGAAGCCTGTCAGGTTCATAACAATTTAAAGTTTAAAGAAAGATGCAGATATTGCAGATTTATAAATATCACCCACTGTGACGTACAGCGTGACTATTTTTCATGAGTCCACACTTGCAATGCACACCAACAGACTACAGATAAGGGACATTCATTTTGAACTGTGCATTAAGATCCCCTTCCTTAAAAACACACACCATATTCCCCAAGGTTTCCCTTCCATTAGCAGTCTATCTGTCTGGAGAAAAGGACGAAAGCCCCAGCAATGAAATGAAAAATGATTCACAAACATTCCTGACATCTGTTTTCTTTTGTCTCTCATGCCGACACAGTTGAAACCCAAGGAGAGAGATCAATCATCAGTTAAGATAATGGAGAAAATCACAGTCCACAGCAAATTTTTCACATCAGCCTGATAGAAATAATAAACAAGCATTTAAAAATGGACAGCGAGCAATTAAAGGATAATTAAAACAAATGGACAAGAGGAGACGGCCCACATGTCTTAACATGAAATACAGGGCTGGCTGCAGCAGCCGCCTGAATGAATGCGAGGCTCCTTTGACAAAGCCTGCGTCTGCCTCACTCAAGCTGGAGAGGCGTCCGTTGAAAGAGAGATGGGGGAGAAAGAGGCGAGTGTGGGAGTTTCGAAGACGGAAGGGACTAAATAGCTGTGAGAGTTGAGGGGGGCGACTGGCAAAGGAGGCAAAGAATGGAAGGGGGAGAAAGAAACGGGGCGGTGGGGTCACTGAGGAGGATTGACAGGCTGTGAGTACGACCTGACCTTGTGGGTTTGCCTCCAAGTTTTCTCAACAGGCTTAGAGAAGACAAAAATAAAGCCCAGGAATGTTAATTTATTTTCAATTGTCAACGCCCAGAAGAGAGCGTCAAAGAGCGCATACATACATATCAAGTAAGACTGGAACAAAAAAACTAATGTGCAAGTCCAAGTGTAGGCTGAAAATCTACAAGTGAAATAGAGCTGTGGTGCTGGATCTTACCAACACAATGATGCGTCTTCCACTCAGTGAATAAGTACTAATTTGGAGAACTTTCTGCCTCCAACCCCCATGCCCTACATTCAGAAGCAGAGAAGACACATTCAAGACGGGAGTTTCAAACGCCAGAATGCAGTTGATGGACTAGAAACGAGAGACAGGAACTACAGGAACTAAGAAAACACAGCCTCAGGGAAATTTTCTTCCTGTCCTCGGTGCGCCATGATGTTTCGGGGGAACTCTTTTGTCATGACAGTCCTGTCAGAGCTGCGCTTTAAACCCCTGCAGGGATATGATGTCATTTCCTTGGCTCCACCGGTGATGAAGACAAGTCCCCACCAACATCCAGAAACAGAGCTGCACCTTCACACAGCACAGTCTGCCAAGTGTGCTTTATCAACAGTTCGAAGATAAGATAAACTGCCATCAGGATTAACTGGCTGTAAACGGGTTCCCAGCTGCACATGGTGAAACAACAAAACATGCTGACGACTTCCTAATTGGAACTCAATCCTCTTAATTTTCTCAACTAATGAGCAGATTGATTGGAAATTAGGTCATTCTGAGAAATTAATGTCTGAAAACTGTAAAACAGAAAGAAATAGTTTTTCTATTCCACTTAAAACCTTCAAGCACACTTGTTATTACATATTGTGGAAAAAAAAAAAAAAACTTTATGGCCTCTCAGAGCCACCTTTATGAGCCATAACTTCAAAAACAGTCTTCCTCTTTGATGAATCTCTTAATTCCTTTGTTAATAAAGGAATTTTGTGCAGTTATTCTTTGCACGGTTTCTTCGGTTCATTATTGTGTGAGCACTCATTAACTTAAGGCTTCGGACCATTGCAATACTTTAATTGTTGTGGTTAACAGTGACGCTCTTCCCGACTTGCTGCTGTGCTTGGAATCATGGTCTTGTTCCAATGTTGGCTACACTTCAGCTGTCAAACAGATGGCCTCACATTTGTCTCTAAATTTCCTTTGTGTACTGAAAAATTCACCCATCATCTCATTTAATGCAGTTCTGGAGCAGTCCAGTGAAACAAGTTCATCACTCCTCCACCACGCTTGACAGCTGGTGAAAGGTGTTTGCACTGATATGCTCGGTCTTGTGTTTGCCAGTCGTCTTGCTGTGGATCATTATCAAGCATCTCCGTTTTGGTTAAGTCTTTCCGGAGGACATTGTTCCACATGTCTTTTTCACTTGTTCAGATGTAAATTAGTAAGCCTTCCTGTCACGTCTTTTTTTTAATAAAACGAGCTCGTTTTAACAACCTCTCCAAGACTACTACAAAGAATTTTAACATCTAACAAACTCAGAAACATTCTTTTTATAATTTCTTTGAACACTCCCATGTCTGACCTTGGAATGAACTTCCTGACATCCATTTCTAGGAAGACTGGCAGGTGTCATAAATGTTATCTACTTGTGAATAATCTTTCTTACTGTCAAGGATTGGCTACATATTGTTTGGTTAACGTACTTATGACCCCTTTCCAGAATGATGGGCAGCAAAAATTGCTTCACAGAGTGTATTACTGATGCATTTCCCCCTTGGAGTACCTGAATGTACTAGGCCAGAAAAGTACCAAATTGTTCCTTTTGATGCAGGCAGTCTATCTTGCAAACATACATCTACAGCTCCTTTAAAATAAGTAAACTTGTGGTTTTCCCAACAGCCTCCTGACATGTTTCTATTACCTAAAATGTGAAGCTGAAGAATCAACAGAACACCTTCTTTTATTGCAATCTGTTTGACAGAAGCTCAACTTAGTTTCAATGCTGCATTTAAATAAAAGTTCTTTAAAATGACATTATGAAAATACATTTTGGTAAGTATTAAATAAACAAATTTTTGTTTAGAGTTTAACTAAACATGCTGGTTCAGTCAATGGCACTGGTAATGCCTGACATCCATCAGAGAACAATATAATTGTTACATAATTGAGGTGATTATATAAGAAATTAATATATCTACATAGTAAAAGACGTGTGCTGAGAAAGTTTCTGTTTTGAAGCAAGAAATTTAGCTTGTAGCTATCTGTAGCAAGATTAGCCACAGCGCTAACAGTAAGCTAAAACTTGCAAGCGACCTGAACTTGTAAGCCTTTAGCCACATTTTGCTAATGACCATCACAACTACAGCTGTCATGGAAACTGTTTACATGGCACCTTACTAAAACAAACTGAAAAAGGTTGTACCTAGCTTTAACACTTTTGTGCTAAAGCCATGCTTGATAGCAAGCTAAACTTGTTTACTCTGAGAAATCAATGCCTATTAACAGTAGAGTTTATGGTTTAATAATAAGCCACAATTTGTATTTTTTTTTTATTTTACAAAATAGGACAAACCTATCAACTTATTTAGCGAGGTAGTTATATTTTTAAATAGAATTTCGCAAATTTATTTAAGATGTACTGAAGATACTTCCATACCTTTCACTGATACATTGATTAAAATCTACCAAAATGAAATGTTTTATTAGTGCATCAAGCCTGAAGCTTTTATTTATTGTCTTTTTTTTTCTTGGAATAAATGACTTCAGTTGAAAATGAGGTACTGCTAAGAAAAAATATGAAAAAAATAAATACGCTTTTAAGGTGAAACGTCCTTGATCACAGCGCACAAAGCCCACACAGAAGCTCTCTGTAAGGTGCAAGGCTTCTTTATTTTATTGAGAGAGCACAACGGTTGGTGTGTTCGGCGGCTCCTGGCCAAGTGATTGAGTCAGGAGATAAGATTGAGTGCCAACGGGCAAATGGACATAGTGAAAATAGAGCGGGTTGGGCAAAATGTATTAAGTAAAGTAAAGAGAACAAAGAAGGCCCAGGAGTCACAACCAGGTGGTTAGAGTCCAGCAAAATAAAGAAAGAATTTGTGCCTGGGGTGACAACATTAAAAAAACAAACAAAAAAAAAACACCTGTCAACAAAATAATGAATCATGCCTAAAATAATTACAGTTATAACTGCTACATCTCTCAGCAACAGCAAATTTACCTCCTGACAATAATTACCACTGATTCATCAACTGTGTATGCAATGTATTAAAAAAAAACAAAAAAACAAAACTGTTCACACCGTGTCATACCTGTTCTGATTTCGCCATCAACCCAAACCAAAATCTACCAAATTAACAGCGAGAGCCACCTATTCATTCTGAGCTGCACTCTGGGGAGAACGGGGATTTCTGAAAGTCCTAAATAGATTAAAGAGCAGTCCTGTTTTGTACAAGCAGAGCAATATCCTGAACAAACAAATTTTACTAGGTTACCGATATGTAATTTCCTAGCATCAAAAACAGAAACGGAACATTATGTTTCGCACCAGTGTGCATGCATATTGCACGGCTCATTGGGGTGTTTTGGGGATTGTGTGTTTTCAGAATGTGGTTCTCAGGAAAATGTAGCTTTGAAATGGTTCACAGGAGACAGCTTGTGCTTGTTACTCCATCATAATTAATACTCGCGACTGGGAAAACTGTAAACAGTGCATGTTTGGCACTTTGCTGTATAACTGATTTAAATAGTTCATGCATTATCATAATTGTTGGGTATTTTTCTGCCAATCAGCCCAATCTGACATTTTCACAAACCTTGAAATTTAATTATTCAAAATTAGACCTGCAGGTGCATTTCAATAAATTATATGGTCGTCAAAAAGGCAATTTATTTCAACTCATATTTTATTTAGAATCATTGCGCAGTTATATTTTTGACGTGCTAATTTAACAGCTGCATAGCTTGATTAATTTTTGGTAGACTATAACATTTTGAGTCCCACGCATTCAAACTCTATTGACTATTAAATATCTGGGTATGTACACAAACTTTCGCTGTTTTTTTTTCTTCTTTTTTTTCTTTGCCGACACCAGACACCTGATAAAGAAGTAGGAGGTTTGGGTCACTTTGCTTATGGAAACGGAAAAGAAGAGTGAGGAGAACTGGGAAGAATAAAAAATTATATAGACAAATAATGCATAAATATGCATTATTTTTTGAATGCATATTCAAAAAATAATAGTGGAATTTAAAGCTTTTTTGATAATATGCAGCCCTCAAAAATCAGAATACTTAAGATTTCTGACTTGCTATTCACACCCTCCATATGAGTGGTAAGGTACAAATTGTTATTCCTTCAGAAGCTGACTGTGTACAAAGTGCTGCATGCCAAAAAGTTCAATAGAAAATTAAGTGGAATGAAAACGTCTTATGAAGTCAAAGATCTTCTAAAACTATGGGAGTGTACTCACCAGATTTGGACTGAGACCAAATCCACTGCTTCAAGAGCTGAACACAGACTTAACCAGGACATCAGCTACAACTGTTGTATTGCTTGCTATGCCACTGCTTAACCAGATCCTAAGTAGGCTGCAAGGAGACAGGGAATAAACTGTAAGTCATTGGGCCAAATATTCCACTGAAATAAAATTGTGCATTTTATTCAGAAAATTGTCCTATACTGATGCAGTAATTCAAACAAAAGGAACCCCAACATGTATTGAATGCGTATTCATAGACAGTGTGTTTCACTAGAATGAAGTTTTATTGATATTAGAATACAATTTTCAGATAAACCCAACTTTAAGTGTTTGACCATTTAGATAACCATAATTATCAGAAATAAATGCAATGCATCACTCTGTGTGCAAAAGGTTCTATATAACAAGTTTTTCTTTTTGAAATTAATTAATGAAAAATTAATTTCCAAAGGTATTCTAACGTCACTGAGCTTCGAAAAACCAAATCTCAGCATACTCAATTAAAGAAGCTAACCTTTTATTTACCATTTGACTGTAAGTGAATGTTTTCTGTTTGGCTCTGAAATTAATAGACTGACCTAAGAGCAGATGGTTAAGCAGGAAGGTCGTCAAAGAGGAACACAGAGCAGTCTGGTACTGACACAGTGAAGAAAAGTTTCCTTTTTTTCAAATCAATCTCTTCATACATTTTTCTCAAAGCCTCACTTCTCACCTCCTCCATGCATCATTCTCACACTCCCCTGCATTTATCCACAAAAACGCCCACACGTGCGCACACACTCCTCTCACCTCCGGCTCCCTCCGATGTTAAACAGCATTTTCTTTTTTTTACAAGCGGCCATAACTGGCTTGGCAATGTCAGCTCAACCTGAACACACTAAACACGCCACACAACAGCTCCGTTCACTTTCAGCACATTTGCGGCGAGTGATATGTTGATGTTAACACCTCCTGGAGGTAAAGAAAAAAAAAAAAAAAGAAAAAAAACTAAGCACACCGATGTGATGTTAGATTTTTACACACTCTAAAGCCCCATTCAGACTAGATTAGTTTTATCAGGAGGGAGCATAAAGCTAATACATAACATCTGTGATGTTAATGAGCAACATGCAGGCAGGGGGAAATCTGTCTAATCAGTCTCCAACGTTACACAACTCCATTCATGTGCTTCCATTGTGCCAGAGATGGATCATAATAATCAGATACAATTTCCACAGTTGACAGCAACTTGTTCAAACAAAGACAAAAGAAACGCTGCATCTGGGCCGAAGTGATCTCAGCTCCGGGGTTAGAGCCAGAACAGTCCTTGGAGTCCCGCCTTCTTCCAAAAGGAAATGGCACATTATTTGCAAGCTATCACAGGGACGTCGCCACGGATGGGATAAACTCTGGTTTTATAGGTGTTATTTCTGCTGTAAGGGAGGGCAAGGGAGTAAGCTCCTGCTGCTAAAACAGATACAAGTTACTGACACGCAAGATCCAGGCACTGCTTTAATATTTCTGATTATTTCCCTTCTCACACTAATCCTGTAAAAATAGAAAATTGTCTCTCGATAGACAACTCAATAGCCTTTTTTTCCCCCCCAAATACACGAATCATACTGCAGAACAGTAATAAAAAGTCATCATTAATACTAACAGGGGTAAAACCACAGAAGATTTTAAAATGAATTGTGTTAGTTTGAAAAGAGAGAAAAATGAAGTCAGAGGCGAAGTTCAGAATTATACTGAAGTTTTATGTTAACTAAAACATAAACAGGAACCAATCAAGCTTCTCATTCTGTAAAGGTTCACCCCCGTTATTAAGGTTTTTAAAGAACAACAATAAGGCGGAGGTGGCAGTTTTAAATGGGAGAGAAAATGAACGAAATACACAGTTGTATCTATTTAGACCCCAGGCATTTCTCCGTAATTTGTGTCAGATTTTCATTCAGCTCAAATACACTACCTGATTGATGTGTTTCTCAACTGAAGATAGTCAAAGTTTCTAGTCTTGATGCCAATGGTTCAAGAATTCTGATTTTTTTCAGCAATTAATATGCAGATTGCCAAGTTTCAGTTTCTGGCTGATTGGCTGGTGCAGCTCTGCTAAAACATTTTAAATATTTGTCAGATTATTTTGTATGCACATTTTCCAAGCAGTGAAAAGAGAGAGAGAAAAAAAGAAACTTAATTGACTGTTACCTGAAACTATATTTTCAACTTGACCAGATAACTTATTTTTGGTATTTGCATATTTATTGCCCAATATTTTCTATCTGGTTCAAAACTGATATTTGATTCCCATAGCTCATGCAGTTCATGGGAACTGCAACCAGAAAGTAATTTGTGCATTCAAAATAGGCTTATGTCATCATTTAGCACTTTTTATTCCAGTTGTAGAATTTCCTGCAGGTTAGATAACAATACATGGAACAAGTTGAGGCTGGCAACCAAGCAGCCCTTCAGGCAAAGCATTGAAACAGCTGAAACATCTTTCAACAGTTGATTAGGGGGAAAACACTAATTTATATGTTTTTTTTTTGTTTGTTTTAAACAGTTTCAGAATACTGAGTTTGAACAAAATAATGGCTTCTCCTGACTCACCACCCAAAATGTAGAAAACCAAAATCAGACTTTGTTGTCATTCAAAACAATAGGACATGAACCAGATGTTGACCTTGTTGAACCTTTAAATGAGGCATTTGTATCAACCAGTGCTGGTTTATCCTAAAGTTGGTTGTGTTTTACTCCAAAAAAAGAGCACAATCCACACATTTTGTATCAGTCTGTTTTTATAAAGATGTGACAAAAAAATTCCAATGGAGATGTGCTGGAGAAGCATTTCAGTTAAAAGATGGACAAACTGCAAAAAACTTGTGATTCCTAAGTGAGAAATGTTACCTATGTGAAATAATGACGTTGAATAACTCCAATGGTAATTACGGCTACTTCACAGGAGATCCGCACATAAAAGCTTGTAATCAACTTTCCTAGAGACAACTGTGACATTAGAAAATCATCTAATCAAAGCCTCATAGACTTAATTGGAGTCATAAAGGGAAAAAATGACATTGTTACACTTAAAGAATGGTCAGAACAGGACAGCCTGTGCAAGTAAAACTGATGTTTTAGATCAATTGGAACTGATCCGAGTATTTCAAAAATACTGTGGAACCATTTTGTGTAAAAAAAAAAAAATACATTAAAAACGATTGAAATTGCTTGACTAAAGCAAGACTTTACAACTGAAGACGACTTTAATAAATAGAATAATCAAATTTTGGTGGTAAAGGTTTTGCAACGTACAACATCAGCATGGAAAACAAAAATGCGCTAATTTTTAACATGATTGATGAGCTTAGTAGAACATTTTAAACCTACTCATATACCTAATTATACAAAATGTTTAGATTTTATCAGGAGTCATTCCGTAATTACACGAATAAACTAAACAGATGGAGAGAAATTAGACAAAACTGAGATGAACTTTGAGTAACACGGACAAATATCTACATTATTTGTGTAGCCCCTACATCACTTTATTATGAGACGTAGTGTAATGTTTATCTGAAAGTCAGACTTATAAGGCTGTTTTATCTCAAAAACAAATCAGTTCTTCAGACCCAGTTTACATCACTCAGACAAGCTGTTAGGCCTCTCCCGACATTCCTGTCTGCAAACCGTGCTCACTACGCTTTCACACAGCTTCTAGGAGCTATTTAGAGTTAGATGAATTCTTTCAGCAGCATGAGAAACAATTTCATGCAGTGACTGTTTCGCCACAATGACAACTTTATGGCTCGCCTCACATGCACTGATATAGCCATCCTTCTTGTTTCCACACATTCCTGGAGCGGATTCACCGTAATGTTTGTCCGAACTCTAAACTCCGGTCTGCTTCGCATTACCCATGCGTGGTCGGCCCGTGGGCTTCCTTCCCTGTGTGGTCTGTGTCGATGCAGTTTTGACACCTCGGTGCCCGACATGCATCAAGCCGCTTTAGATCCTGACTATAGAGGCCCTGCAAATCTCCAAATAAGAACTAGAAGATTCGTCAGATTAAAAAGAATGACTTGAGCGTTGCATGTCGCCACAAGTTGCAGATAATCATATGTTGAACACAGCATCAAAGAACGAAAGTAACATAATTTAAGTGTAATTTATATGATTACTGTATGTAACTATCTATTTTAGCTTAAGATGCAAAAATTATTGAGCCTAAAAAAATTCATCAACATCAACTTTGTGTAATTCTCAAGTGTTAAATAAAACTTTAAATGGGTATTTTAAGCAAAGTAAGTCAAAAAATCCCTGTCATTTATTTCTATTCAGCTCAAGTAATTCAATGTGAATTACTGAAAATAAACACTAGAAAGAGAAGTGACAGCCAGTCACAAGGCGTGTTCATTTCACCCTTTACTCATACAGCCCTGATTAACATGGAAGCTTCAAGCATGTCAGCACACCAACAAACACTTTTTAACATCACTAAAAATATTGACTGACATGAACCACAATGAAATTCAAAAGGAGAAAGAATTACAAAAAAAAAGAAAAAAAGAAGAATCTTCATCGTCACCTTGGAACCATTTTAGCTATTTAGTGCTGAACATCATCTATGTATGAACATGTTCCTGCTAAGGAATAAAAGGCACACAAATACACTGTGTGGCTAAAAATTATTCGGTCCCTGCGCAAATCTCATTGGCTTTCCAACTTGCACCTGGTACACTTTTAAGTTGGGTTTGATGTAATGTCAATATAAGCCTTCAGAGATAAAAGGGATGCAGCAACGTGTTTAGAAGTGAAGTTTCTGCTTCCCCGTTGCTGCATTTTGCTCCTGTAATTTTTTCCAAATAAAACTGCGATGGCAAAAACAGATGGGGATGTCCCCCTGCTTTTCCAGGGAGCTCCCTGGAAAAGCACTGTATCAATGGGGATAACCAGTATCTATTGACAGTGTCACCAGAACACGGGAAAAAAAGTCTACTGTTTCTGTTAATGATGCTCTTCTAATCTGTCTACTCTAGCAACTATTCAAAACCCCTTGTTTTGCTTCTTAAAAAGTAGTAAAGAGAAATGGTGATGCTGGACTGTTTTTTTTTTTTTTTTACATAACATCACGTCTCACTGTTTACACATATCATGGGTAGAAATGCAAAAAGGATCATTTCCAACTTGATTTGCCATGACCAGTGCCAAGGATGACAGAAACTCAAAAATCATATCTTTTTCCGTTCAGTAAGCACATCATATATAAGCATTACCAGGTTGTAGCAACAACATTTCTCTTTGGATGAAATCAGAGTAAACACAGAACTGTAGGACAGCAATTGGAGAGGAAGGTGTATTTTTTTTTTTTTAAACACTGCAGTTCATTCAGGCTGCAAGAAAGCGAGAGAGCGTAAGTCTTTCAGGAGTTGAGAGGAAGGCTAAACAGAGTACAGCACAATTGGTCTGTTTTATCCATTTTGTCATCTGTCTGTTATGGAACATGGTAGCTTTTGGAACGCTGGCTCAGATTAAATTTAAGAGTATAAGCAACAATCCTCCTGGGAATACACACAAAGACCGTGGTTTTAATAATCCCAGCCACCCTAGTACCAACTACTTTAAAATCAAGTCTGTAATCGTTTAGGTTTGTTTTGAATTATCAAAATACTGTTTTACAGCACTTGCTCTCTCACATAAACTGTGACATCTCTTCTGGTCCTTATATAAATATTTAATGACCGCTCATGGACAGGAGGCAGGAAATCTATTCCAAACGCTGTTTTATGTCTTTTACTGTTATAGTCCTGGGCACCCTAAACCTTAACAAAAACAAAGATAAGGAATCTGCAGCTAATTCAAATCACTGCATCCAAGATCAAGATCTAAGTAATGTTAAAATATATTGAAAAACATTAGTGCTGTATGCAATTTGTTTAGAATGATAATAATGCAATACTAGTTAAATTCACATACAAATAAAACTCAAACACCACAGAGACCTGCAAAGACATTGTCAATGTCTTTACATTGTAAAAACATAATATTATTTCTTTACCACGTCAAAACTGTAATATATGATAAATACCACCTTCTGTTAAAAACAAATCCAAAATTAGCGTGATAGCAATATTTAGACATCCTGAAAAGTCTGACGGAAGTGTAAATTACCTTTTCGGTATTTAACAAAAAGGGCTTCAGTCTGTTTACCTTGGGAAACCAGACAGTGAAATTGCTTTAAACACAAAAACTCCTGCAACATGAGGTCAAACTACTGTGGTCCTGCAAAACTGCCTCCCACACCTCGGCCATTACTGGAATGTGCGGAGTAATCGTCAGAAGTAATGAGTCCCAAAGGAAGGCTGCCAATACTATTAAGGACCCACCACCATGTTTTACTGTTGATAGTACATATCTACTGGTTTTTCCCTGCAGGTAAAGCCATCAGGATGCAGAGAGGGGAGCATTTAACACTGCGTTAATTTTTCAGCGTCTCCATGCTGGGGAAGCCTTTTTATGACTGGGCCAGAGATGAAAGCGTATCCTGAAGGGCATCGTTAATACCTGCAATGATATTCAGCTCAGTGTGTTTACCGGGGTCTTGGTGAACATACGGGTTCATTTTGATTTTCAGAATGTAAAGATGTTTACCAGCTAGTAAATTACCGTGAATTTTTCCTCCTTTGATTCCATCCACCGTGTCTCTGCGTGATAACTTGGAGCTGATAATTGTGACTAAAGAAGCCTCGGCACTTTTTACTAAGGATGCAAGATATTTGGTAATTTCACCAACATTAATTTATGATCATATAATTTCCACCAAGGGGAAGAGAATATCAAGTCTATCCAGCAATAAAATTAACATAATATTATGTCTAGTCTTATTATGATAGCCCAGTAGGTGATGCAGACAGAAAATGCAAATTCACTTGGTAAAATTAGACACCGTCCCTCACCCCCACTTTTCACACCATTTTCTTTTTTTTTGTTTGCTTGCATCAGAAAAGCTTTGGTCAAGCTACTTTTATCAGTTCAATTTGACAAGCAGGGCCAGCAGAGGAAATTGTAAACACAATAATGACATATTATTAGCAAGTCTGTTTAGACAGTCCTTGCAAACAACTGCCTAATTACACATCCAACAGTTCCAAACCAGAATTATCACTTATTTGGAGATGCTTTTCAGGCCAGCATACACGCACTTTTAGCTCTGCTGCAGACTGAAAAACTCCTGAGGGAAATATCTGGTTCTTAATCTGCCAAGTCCTGCATTATTAGCTGGTCGCTAAATTTGTCTGTCTGCTGTTTGATGATTGGCAGGTGGTGTATAATTTTTTTTTCTTCCTTTTGCTTATTTTTGCATTCATTAGCAATGAGAGGATCCTTTCACAATGCATGTTTATTTTGTCTGATTTTTTAAACTGCTGCAGATTTGAGACCTGATTTCTCAACTTGCACACACATTTAAATATGCTGCTTTGTTTTTCAGTGAGGTAAATGCTGATGTTAAGTTGGTCCATTTTTGGAACTTTAAAATTGTATTTTCAGCATTGCACAAATATATCCAAACACTTTTAATTAATTATCTTAATAATGAGAAGATATGTTCAGCAAAAGCAAAAAAAAAAAAAAAAGAACACAGTACAATTAGCATTACTTAACGTTTGCACTATTAAGAATTTAAAAGCAATAAAAAAATATATTGCTGCTCGATGTACCTTAAGTATAAAATGTGCTCTTTAGCTAATTAGAGAAAGGGAAAAAAACATTGATACTGATTGAAATAACTTCATCTTAGGAAGAACCAGTAGAGAAATGTTGACTTGTTAAGTAAAGGAAAGTCTTTGAGAAAAAGCAGAAAAATTATGTTTCCCAGAGGTATAGTTGTGGGCCTAATCGTTGCGAAAATGTGCGCATTAATTTAATTTGTTGAAACCATAATTTAAAATCAGTAATTGTAAATTGTTCTGCTATGTTCAAATCTCAAAGGCTTTATTAAAGGTTAATTACTTTGCATGATGGCACTGATTAGGAAAGATTCTTTTGTGTGGACTGGGAGTACTGCTCAGACCATCTATTTGGCAAATTTAAGTTGGAAAATTCGCTATGGATTTAAAAAAATACTTTAAACTTAGATAGCTTCCACTTCCACTTTTTTCAGTACTGGTTTGTAATAATTTGTCCACCCACGCCGTCAGCTCCTTTGGAAACCAAGACGCAGGCATCAATCTGCCACATTTCCTCTGGGAAACGAACACAGGTTGGACTTGATTTTCTGGTTTCACTCTACATAATTGCTTTCTTGTGCTGTCGCTGACTTACGAAGGCAGACACCGGGTGGTTATTCAAGAGTATCTGTCTCTGATGAAAAAATAAAAAAAAAAATAAAAAAATTGTAAAAGCTTGTGCATATTCATTTTAAAAGATGGGCTGCTGACCCGAGGGACTAAAATACCTATGAGAGACAGGCTGATTTAAAAGAAATGCAACATGAAATTCACAGCATATTGAAGCCTTTAAACCCTTTACTCCAGGTTTAACACTTTTGACAACAAAATCTGTACTATTTCATTCAAAAAAAAAAGTTTTTTGGATGATTAAATGAAATGCTTTCATCTACAAATATCAATAGATCATTAAAAACCCACCTAAAAGCTTCAAGGACCACACGGGTGAAATTCTGCGTGTCCAAATGATGTGCTTTTGAAGAGTTTGCTTTGCTCACTCCATTGTTATGCAAACTCCAGGGCCATAGTAGTGCAAAGAGAGCGAATTTGAACAATGATGAGAGCTCTTGCAATAAGACTCAGGACAGCTGTCAGGGTGTGTGTTTGCAGAATTTAGAGCTATGGGCTGATCAAACTAAACCCAGCAAAATAAAAAAAAATATGAAATCCGTATGGAAGATGCTTTAGTCCAACAAGAGACTCAGACTGTCAACATGTAATCACATAATACTAGAATTTATGTTTTTCTTCTTTTGGTCTAATAAATGTTCATAAATACTCTTTATGTTCCCCTTCACCAGATGCATACCAAAACAAAGGCTTTTTATAATCACAAAAAAGTCCTTGGGTATTTTAAAAGGCTAAATTTATTTTACTTATAAAAAAAAAACTGTTAAATGAAACCATATGCACTAAGAGCCTTCTGCACTCCACAGTTAGATAACCATTGCTTTAGGGACGAGTGATTAATTTTCTTATCAATGCATCTATTGACCATTTATATGGCTCATTTCCTAAATCATTTATATTATAAAGTGTTAATCGTGGAGTGCAATGTGGCATCCTCTTATTGTTTTATTTGTCCAATCAACAGTTCAAAACCCAAGTGTTCAGAGATCAATAAGGGAGAAAAGCAGAAAATGAGACCAAACGCCATTACATAAATAGTGTTTTTGCTAGACTAGGGCAATTAGTCTACAACCAAAACAGTTAAAGGCTCATTCCCATTCAATCCCCTGATCAGTTTCTTTATCCTGACTTCTTTTTAAGCTGTAATCCTTATAAAGTGTGCACAGAGTTTTTACTTGTCTATTCAAACTTCAAATTCCTGTGTGTTAATAACTGTAGCGAACCTGTGTGTATGCGCTTCTGCACAATGAAGGAAAGCACAACCAGAGCGTTGTATAAATATAAGCAAAACATACACAGCTACCATACCACCTCTCAATGCTTCAAAAACACAAAAGAAGGCTTCTGTTCATGCAAAGCCATTCTTTGCTGCCAAGTTGTTTTTTTTCCTTCTGTTGTGGCTTAGCCCAACAGTGGTGTAAAGGATTCATGCCTCTTTTATTTTATTTTCAGCCCCCTGCCTCCGTTTGTTTCCTCCTCCAGTACATCATTCCTTTGGGTGTTTGTACGGTGTCCCTTAGTTACCACATAAGAGGCCGCGTAGCTCAGAGAGTTAAAAGCCTGCTCTGTCCCACTCATACGTACAAGGCCATCAATAATTCACCCTCATCGGGAGGCATTATCTAACAGCCTTATGAAAATTTAAGGATTGTGGGTGACAACATGGAACCATGAAGAAAGTGCTTCGTAAGAGGACACTTCAGGTAGCAACAATGCTGGCTACAGATATGTTAAAATCCGGGATCCAGACTTGTTCGCGCTGAATGGTTACACATGAAAGACAGACGCCTCGCCGTTTTAAAACGTAACCAACAACAAGCCTCGGCCGTCTCATCTCTACCAGTCCCTCTTGCAGGAGTGTGTATCAGTGCGGCACAAAGGTGGAAGCGTTTGCTCGGGTCGTATTAACGCCCAGGCTCATTCTCATTGACAGTGAAATCCCTCTAAGCCGAGATCAATTACATCCAGCTCTGCTGTAATTAAAATGTCCTAACAAAGGTCTTAGGAGTGCAGGACAGAAACCATACCCATTCAGGAGAAAGATCAGTCAAATCTATAGCAATAACTGCGAGAAAATAACTCCTGATTAAATTGGGGCTCGCTTGGAGAAAGTATGTGTAAGCATATGTATACCAAGAGAAGGTTGACCATCAAAATCAGACTATTTGACACTAGAAAACCAAAAATCTATATATATATTTTTTCCGTCCAATCAGTGAATGCAGCAGTAACAAGTCATGTGGGAACAACACCCTTTGGTGTTAAAGTTGTTGCCAAGTGAAGAAGTGTTTAAAAATGAAGTCAGGAAGAAGAAAGGTGTCAAAAGTTTCTGTAAAGGAAAATCTATTTTCTACAGATGCATGATGGCTGCTCAGCAGATTGTAGGTTATTGTATAAACCTAAACAGAGGTCAAAATGATCCATACTGGAGACAGAAAAATACACTGCTGCAGGAAATCAGATGACTTTCGGCATGATTGGAACCGCCATGTGATTGGTCGGTCAGAATCCAAAAAAATACAATATATTTTCTAATCAGTTAACAATCTGCAGATATCACAGAAGTATATTTTAATGCTGTTCCCAAGACAACAGCATCTTGTTAAAAGACGCTGTTGTCTGTGGTCTATTTTCAGTATCAGAAGAGCCTTTAAGGAAGAACATAAATTTGAAATAATGTTTCAAGAAACTTTATCTTTCTATTATTCATTCAGGCTGTGAGAAAGTGAGAGAGAGCAAGTCTTTTCAATCAATGACAGGAAGCTGAAAATCCCTTTAAAATCTGTCACAGGTATACCATTTCTTAGACTATACAGTGATTATGTTTGTCTGCTATAAAAGTGTAATCACTGCAACAGAATTATTGGTTGTAATTTTATTGCTTAGAATCAAGACATGTTTTCTTGATGAGAGCCTCTGTCCCAATCTCAGCAGCTGGATAAGACATCAATCAGCACTGATGCATCATCGGCAACCTTTTGGACCCCAAAGTAGAAAAACAGACAAGAAGCAGGCAAGATAAATTACAAAGTTCCAGGACATAAAAGTTCTGTGTCTTCATAGCTGAAATGTGCCTCGTGTAATCTTTATGTTGTTGTTGTTGTGTTATAAATATTTGTCAAGTCTTGTTTCAGTGCAGAGCTGTGTGATGCTGACTGCTCACTCACTCTTTCTCACATGCATGGTCTAATGTTGCCTTCTATAGAGTTCCAGTACTTGAAAAAATGATTTCACAGTTTAACACATCACAGTTTTTTTTTTATATTAAATTGAGAACTTCATATTAAATTTCTCAATTGATCATGTATAATCACCATCTTGTGATATACAGCACTTTTACATTTTTAGGTTGAAATTTTGAAAAAAAAAAAAAAAAGATGCCTTGTAAGCCAGTAAAATAAGCTTTGATCTTTTTTAGTTGGATTTTATTTAAAAGTACTTCTATCCCATAGCCTGAAGCACTCTACTGTTTTTTGAGGTTTACATCAATGCAGAGAGACACCTCTGTAAATTGTAACTTAGCTTTTTTTTTATTTTACTACAGACATTTTAATACTGCAGCTTTCAATGAATTCAGAAAGCAGTAAAAAGAAATATGTTGCCATTGCATGTTCTTAGGGAGAAATCAGTACTGGCAGGTCAGAGTTTTACAAAATCACTGATAAAGATCAGCTGCAAAAATTCTGATCTAGACATCTCAACTAGGGGCTATTGGAAAATATTGCAACGGCGATAATATTGACATTTACTGAGATGAAGGTATCAGTTACATTTCTTCTTTTCTCATCTGTGCTTCCTACACTCTGTGACCTTTAGCATTTTGGGCAACGTCTGGTGTGAGCATCAGCTGCCTTGAGATGCTTTCCAACTGGCTAAATATTATTACATTAGCTTGAAAAATGCAAGTTTTATTGCACTCCAAGCAGTCCTTAGTGATGTGAATATTTCACAACCTTGATATTGCAATGATGGTATAGTCGCGATATATTGTGCAGGCTTTATGTCTACTTTAAAAAAAAAAAGAGAGAGAGTATCTTACAAGGTGAAAAAATAACACAAAAGGTCATGTTACGCACAGCTGTGCTAAAAAAAATAATCAGTGTGTTATTCTTGTATGCTGTAGAAACACGAGCTTGTTTTGTAGCCCCAACTACTAAGGCAACTAATTATTTGTTCTTTTAAGAACACGATGCTCGAATATGCTGTGCAAGGAAATGACAGAATGCTTATGAGTCTCCTAATTAAAACTCAGCAGTAGAGTGATTAGCAATCACAACTCCACTCTTCAAATATCAAGATCTGATTTGCTCGGCTGATCATCAACAAGCTTCCCTCGCTCGCCTGCAACTCGCAGAGCCCCGCAGTCCCTTTTCTCCCTGTTCTAAAGAGGCTTTTGAAATGGCGGAAATGAGCACAACTCCACAAGAAAGGGCTCGGCTGAGTTTTGGAGTTCTTTACCGCTCCTGTTTCATGCTGCAACACTTTGGTTCGTTCTTCTTTTTTTATTTTTTTTTTTTAGGTTGTTTAATGTTGCAAGTGATCACAAAACAGATTACACAGTGACACTGATGAACGCTTCAATGTTTTTGCTTTTACAGGACGATTCATCATAGCACTAAGCTCGAGCATGCGACTTCAATAAAACTGCTTATGGCAAGCCCCAAAATTAAACTTGAAAGCTGCTCCCTCGTTGCTCTGGTGAGGGGACTCTTCCAGACGCCAAGAGTATGCAAGATGGCTGACTTCACTGACACATTGTGAAAGTGTGCCTATGCCATCCGAGGTAATAGATTCTCTCTGCAGTGTGACTCCCACCACTCCTTATCCTCGGTGACAACGCCTGCCAGTCAAAGCCCGGGAAACGTTCAAGGACTCTGACAATATCTCCTCACCTTGAAAATAGATTGGCTTTGTCGCGGAACGCCAAGTGACACCAAGTAAGCATCAAATAGCCATTAGACATGGCAGACGACGAGCTCACAGATTACAGGTGATCTTCTGACTTTTTTTTTTCCCTCCCTGGTGAACTAAGAAAACAGCCATATGAGGTATTCTTTCAATACATAAAGACACAACAAGGACAAAATGCCAGAAATACCGTAGGAGGTGACATTTAAGCATTGCATGAGAGCGCTAAGTGGGGATAGACTTTTATGATCGGAGCGAAACTGAGGTGAGGGAAAAGGCTGCAATGTAGTATTTGATTTAGCCTTTTAATGCTTTGAATAACTAGTTTCTCAAGAGGTAATTGTGCTTGTGCAGTTCCTGTGAAGGCACTTAATAGAAGAATTCATGCTGTCCATCATGTGTGGCGGCCTTATAAAAACAATTTTAAAAAAAAAAACCTGGGTGTAGATACACTCCACTTTCAGATGTTTCGATGCAATGAGAAGAGTAACTGTTAAACCACATCAGTTGACTGATTTACATATTTATATGATTCATGAGTGCCATGAAGGAGGAACTGCAGTGAAGCATAGCCTGAACCTCAATTTCTAGGATAATTATATGGTGCTATTTAGGAATTTCAGGGAAGCACTGAAGACAGATGACCTGTCAGATACACCTAATACCAACACACTCTTCAGCCCTTAATCTACACACTTCCTGTGACCTTATACAGCGGCAGGACCAAATAAAGAACACTATCTCTGTATCCCCCCCGAGACGGAGAAGCGTCCTTGTATGCTAATATCGCCGCAGCGTTGGGGCAAAAGGAGCTCAGAGGGCGGCTCAGACAACTCACAGGTCAGTGCTAATCTTCTGATAGATGGAGCCGAAACACACGGGACACATCCATCACGTGCTGCCGACGGGGGGAGAGCTCTGCACCCTCCGAAGGGTTAACACACAACCTAAAGAGACCTGTGATGATCCATCACTTGAGAACAAGCCTGTTTTTGAACTCGACGTCAAACAACGGCACCAAGGGGAGAGCTTTCTTACACACAGAGCCAGCGTGACTGCTAAGGACGCTAAGCTCTGGGCTTCTGTCGATCATTAAACATCCATTTCAAACCAGTGGGGGAAAGTTAACCGTCATTTTAAACACCGGAGGAAGTGCAGTAGGGGGTGAGATTTTCCTCAGGCATATATCCACCTATGCTGTTAAAGGGACAGTTCAGGATTTCTGAAGTGTGTCTGTTAAACACTTAGTTAATTTTTTACCCAGAGTAACTGACGCTTTGCTTATTACAAATCCATATTAGGTGGAGCTCTCAAAAAGTCATAGAAGGGCATGCCATCACTACTTCATGACATACTTTATGAACTAGCTTTGTGTTTAATTTTTGGGATTTTTTACAGATAACTACAAATATTTACAGTTAAAGTCAAGGCTGGAAGTGGTCCGCCACCTTCCTAAAACACAGTTAGAATGGCACATAAACCCTGTTCCACATGTAAAATGACCCCAGTCAGTTCCTTTGTAAGTGGCTATTGGCTGTTCAAGAAGTCAATAAAAGTCACTAAATTTGAATGCTTCTTGATTTGCATAATTGGCCATGTGAACGTAACTGTAATGGGTGCTATGAAAGAGAAGGAAAGTGTAGGAGAGACAATGTGAGTGAAGCTCACTCAGAACATGAACTACAAACAAAGCTTTTGATGTCACAATTGTAATCCTCCTTCTTCATCCAAGCTCTAGACCAACAAGAAGAACCCAAAAAGAAGACTGACAGTTCGGAGACATAGGGGTGACTATCTGCTGCTCTGTCTGCAGTGGGAGGCACTGATGTGTGGCGCGAGGACTAGGCCGCCTGGAGGTGCTTTGGCAACGGGCTGGAGCCAAAAGGTAGCACCCATTTGCTGTAAAGAGAAATAATGAGATGGCCTTTCTCTTTCTAAAAGTCTCCAATAGCACCAGAAAAAGTTGGTAGATTTGTTGGCAGTTGCTTTACAAAGAAACTGTTGCCAGTGCGTTCTTAATTCACGTTAAATATAGTTGCAAAGCGACCGAGTAGGAAACACTACAGTGAACAAGGCTAAAAGCTAGACCACAGAAGACTACAACTTCAATCTCAAAAACAATCTTCTGGTTAATGCAAACTATTTTTGTATGAAACTTTAACTCGTTGTGACATTTGCATTGAGTAGTTATTTACACAGAGAAGCAGAAAATTATTACACAAGTACGTAAATGTCACTAAATCTGAAACACTGCTAAGGATCAAACCAACATCAATACCAAAGTGGACTTCTACTGACTCAAAATAACTTGTCTTAAAAAAGGTCACAGTGATTCATTCAAATGCTATTTTATAAAACTTATACCATCGACATATTTGAATCAGTTGGTTATTTGCAGCAAGGAGAATGGTTCTTTACAAGAGAAGTACAGTGCAACACTAATAATCTTCCTTTGTGAAACATAAATTGAAATAGAACATTTATGCTTTTCTTGGTATAGCTTACAAAGTACAAAACTAATAATTTAAGTTAAACTGCAATAACATCCTTGACTTTTTACACTGCTTAATATACAAATAAAAAATATTGTACTTTAACCAGAAATGCTTTACATAATCTGTTCTCAGTATGTGTTTCACACAGGAAGGCAATTAGGGGCACACTGCCTCCATACTTAAGTTTCCTGTGTAAATGATATTTTCCATCCATAGCAGCCGATTCCAAACAAGACAATGGTTTAAAGAGAAATGAATGGCATTTGCAGTGTAACATTTTTTAGAATGCAGTATCTTTAAATGGGAGTGGCTTCAGCCTTTGGAAATAACTAATCTGGATTAATAGTGAAAGAAAACATATTACCTCCTTACAACCTCTTGATAGAGCTTTTCCTTTAAAAAAAAAAAAAATCGAAACTATCCCTTTAACTACCCTCATACACATTTATTTGCCTCTTTATTTTTTAAGTAAAGCCACAAAATGGCTTCAATGGGCCTCAGCAGCGAGTGAAAAACTCACCCTCGAGCACTTTGTTAAATACTCTGTGCCCTTTCCAGCTTTTTAACTCCGGGAGTTTGTTTTTTTTCTTCAATCCCTTCCAAATGTGGACAACAAGAGAAAGAGCAGCTTTGATGTTACTTCAAAAAAATAAATAAATAACCCAAAAAATGAGGAGGAGGAGGGGGCTGGAACGGGGAGCGGGGGGTTGTCTTTAGAGAGCATCACAGGAAAATGTCAGGTTGCAGCCGTTACTAGACTCTAGATCATTTCGCAGCGAGCAATAGGAAATCCATCTTAGGAGGGAGCACCGATGCCAATTTCTCCACTGACAGCAGCCTCCACAGAGCAGAATGCAAGCACCTCTCCTCCTCAGCAGCTTTTTAATAATCTGAACGGCCGGCTCTGGATCAGCACCGCAGCGTGGTTTCCACTCCAACTCGACAAACTTACCACAGTCGCTCCTACCTCATCCTCCCACACGTACACAATGCAGGCAGGCTGTTCTCGAGGCTTTGTTAGGGCTGAGAAACCGCCAACAGAGGGGAGAAAATTACGCCATACATAGGAAAATGTGCACGTTGCATCTTTATGGACTGTTTCTCTTTGAAAATCAATCTAATCTAAGCTCATCTATTACTCATCTCTTCCTCTGTCACCCTTTCGGGTCTACTTGTTTGCCCAACCATTCACAAGGAAGTTGGAGGAATTGAACAAGGCAGCTGTCAAACCTGTCGGCCATGAGGGAAGATAGCAGGTGACGTTTGGATACCCTCCCTCTACCCCCCACCCCCCACACACTCTTTCCTGCTCTTTGGGCTTCAAACTTGAATCTGCTCTCCCGCTCTTGCCCCTCTGCGACGGTTTTGTGATGTTATTTTGTCCAAACAAAGGGAAGGGGAGGAAAGAGCGAGCTGTCCTCTTCAGCCGATCGGGGAGCAGTTGGCTCATGTTATTACCGAGGAGCAGGAGGAGCATGAAGGGGCCGCTGACCCCTACTGCGCTTCCAATGGCATTTACATTCCCTGTCTCTGTGTAATAACATTTCACACGCTGCACCCTCTTTCACTATTAACCTATGCTGATCCTATTTTCAAAGTAAGGGCATACACAAAGGCACAAAAGCGATTTTTTTTCTGTTTGTTTCTCTTTGTGCTCGCCGCAAAGTGTCTGTTTATTTTCATCTATTTAACCTGCCGAAAACTGAAGCGAAGATTAGACCGTGTATCACAGAGACAAAGAGGAAAGAGAGCCGAAGGATCCATCAAAATAAACAATGTCTTGGCGCATTCTTTCTCTGACAAATAACACCTGCACAGAATTGGAAATAAATATTATCTCTGCAACAGGCAAAAAAAAAAAAACAATCAGACACCAGTAGGCACACGGGAGTCTTGCAACAAAGCATGAACGCTCCGTGTCTTTACGTAGTCACTCAATCAATGTCCAATTAAACCATTCAGCTCGCAAGAAGGCACTCGAGAGCAAATTTGTTTTGGGGCGCTTTAGAAACTCAATACTGCAGCCCAATCGACTAAACAAATTTTCTGCAACTTATTTGTGTGTGTGTGTGTGGAGGGGGGAAAAGGGGGTTGTTTGTTTTTTAGCTAGTGAGCAGTCTTGATTCCCTTACTTAAAAAAACCACAAATTGGCTAGCATTGTTTTGAGGAATAGTAGAGGAAAAATCTTTCTCACATGACCACGTCAATGAGCTGCATCCACAATTTCCACTCAATATATGGCTTTTTTTTGTGTTAGATTATAGCCAACTAACTCTCCCAATCCACATTAATTCTGCTTCCAACACAAACACCATCTCTCTCTCTCTCTCACACACACACACACACACAGACACACGCGCGTACACACACACGCAGCCAACTGCCATCTCCAGAAATCCTGTGAGTAGCCTGCGTCTTCGCCACCACCGACCCCACCAGCGGCAGCAGTGCTCCATCAGAACAAAACTGCATGGAGGAAGGGGGCTGGCAGCTAAAGTTCTCCCCTATTCAAATGCAGACACTTTGATATGGAAATTGGCAGTTACAAAAAAACCTGCTAGAATTCACACTAGCGTGGACTGAAACCATTTGCGCAATGTGAGATGAGATGGCACTTCCTCCCAAAGACGACACCAGACAAATGGACCAAACCAACCGGCATGGCTTGGGTGGGAGCTAAGCTGGGGAAGGAGGGGTGTGGGATGGGAGGAAGACGCAAGAGACCATTTGTCCCCAACTAGCACCACTCCCTATACCCCCATTTGAATTCCTGCCATTTACTATCCTAGTGGCTCTTTCACCAGTTCTCAACTCCATTTTGTACCTTGCTTACCAAACCATTTCGCACAGTTATTTCTACAATTCTATGTCAGTTTATCTTTTTTCACAGATAAGCCTTATACTATATTAAAGACATAAGTCCCCTTGAAAATTAACTTTTGTAACACACATTTTAAGGTTTCCTATGTCACCCCTTTTTCACTGATGATGGTTCTAATCCTCATTTGGACTCACGGTTTTATTTGAAATCTGCAACAACTTGACTCCTTGATCAAACCAAAAGGATTCTGAGAAAACATTTGTTGGATATTCATTGGTTTCAACTTTCCTTACAGAAGAATAGAAAAATGACTTGAAATCCTCAGCCATCTAAGCGCACACAAAATGACTCAAAGGTGACTTTAAATTGACCAAAGGTCAGTACAAAACATCCTGTGAAAGAAGGCGTCCTCTAATTTCCAAAACTGCTGAACGCAAAACGAGAGTAGTCACTTAGCGCACCTCCTATTCATGGGAAAAAAAAAAATATTTATTGTGATAAGTATTTTTGCTTCATCAAGGAAAAATTCCAATTAATCATGTCTGAAAAGTCACGGAAACTGTCAGTATTGTGAGGATAGTTGCGTTTACTTATTTTTTTTTTAAATCTTTGGTTCCATAAGAGCATAAGTAAATATATGATTAATGATTAATACAGTAACAATGTGCAGTTCAGTGACAAAAACCACACTTCTTTATATAATTAGTGTCCTGAAGAGCTCCATTTCGAAACAAGTGCGTGTCTTTAGATCGATATTTATGTTTGTGCGGTCATACAGCTGCCTAAAAAAAAGACTGAAAAGAAGTTAAAAACACATTTTCTATCCTCATAACTATCATTATCACAATAAATACAAAAAACATTGTAATAAAATATAAAGTCCATATCGCCCATCCCTTCACAATAATCAATAATGGTTCAAATTGGCAAAGATGCAAAATGATCAGCACCCGTTGGGGCTACTGATCAAACACACACAAAAAATAAAAATAAAAAAAGCAAACTTCTTTGGGAAAACTTCACATACTGAAGTTATAAAATCCATATTTCTTACAAAAATTCCAGAAAATTATTTTAAATGGTGGTAAAAGCAAGTTCAACTTCTATTTAAGGCGAGGTATGAATTGATGCATCGTAAGAGAGAAGCATGCTGATGACAGATACTGACGGCTCCATTTTATACCTGAAAATCTGGTATGCAACGACAAAAACTACAAGGGTACAAAACTCCTAAGGGGCAAAATGATCAGCACCTTTGGGACTTTTTCTTTAAAAAAAAACAACTAGTCCCCTGTAAACTAAATTATACTGACATATAAAAGACAATGTTGCTTTATGTCTGTGCAACATATGGTGGAAAAAGTGAAAGGTGTCTCCACGAAGGCGTTTAATAACACCTAAATTTTGACTGAACGCTGGGTGGTTAAGGTTGGTCGCATGGGTCAACTAAATTGGCTAAATTCAGTCAGAACAAGAAAAAGAAAAGAAAATTTCCAAAAAAAAAATAAAATTCTGGATATAATTCAGACATGGGCAAGGTGAATGGAGGGATCTTTTCAGTTGTAAATGTTGCCCTTCTTAGCAGAAAGGCGAGGTGACCTTTCCATGATTAGGGATCACTGATGGGAATGTCAGCATTAAGCATTGAACATCAATCCCAGCCAGCGAGACTTTTATAGTCTGGTCTTGGATGAAGAATCGTTCCCGTCAGGGTCTAAATATGATTGGATTTGTTTGGTGCCGTAAAGACATCCATAATCTTAACTACGAGGCTCTTATATAAGCCCAAGGAAGCCCCCAGTTTCCTCAACTTATATAATGATGCACCACTGTCCTGATTTAATACAGACAGTATGGATTATATGTAAATGTTGCTCAGCTTTGATATTTCAGGCTGGTACTGGCAGCCCAAGCACTCTTTTGTTGTTTCTCTCTGAAGGTCTGAGCGGCCCATGTCTCTAAAAGCCTCACGTGAGAGTAAAATATGGTTCCTTCAGCCTGTAAAAACTCTATTTATGTGTGTATTAGTGTGTTTGTGTGTGTGCGTGTGTATCGTGGTGTGTGTGTGTGCGTGTGTGTGTGTGTGTGTGTCCCATCATCACACATGGCTAACTCAGGTCTGTGAATTATACATGTCGTGTGAAATGATCTTATTTTACAGCCGCAAAATGGAAAAGTAAATGGAGACAGCAACTGACAGTCCAGATCTAGGATGTCCAGGACTGGGTGGAGATGTTTGGGAGTTCTTTCTTTTTGTTTTCTCTCCCTTTTTTTTATTTATTATAAAATTAATAATAGTGGTTACCTCATACATCAAATTATTAAATTTGTATTCTCACATCTTTAAGGTCATGTCAAGAGATTTCTTTGTCTTGTTGAGCATCAGTGACGATTATTGATGTATGAATAAACTGGAATGTGAATGTTAAAGATGAATCCGTCTGAATTGTATTGAATTCATTTGATTTTACATTTCTGGGTATTATTGTGATCTGTTGCCTTATAAAGAGCACTATTTATTAATTTATTTTGCAATGAAGAGATATATGAATAAACTGGACTGAAAATATACCAATGTACAATAACGGGGAGCATTTAGGTTAAAAACACAGCAATCAGAAGGGTTTTCTTTTAGATTATTTCCACCCACAGACAGCATTCTGAATCTTGCAGCCAAGCAACTTCTAACTTGAAGTATATATGTGTTACACGATGGGGATGCATTGATCTCGTCGGTCGCAGCAGTTTAGAACTGCTGGAGGCCCCCTTTTCTCACATTTTTTTCTTGATCCTATTTTGAGAGTCTAAATAAATGGCATTGATTCGCCGAGCCACAACCCAACATCTCCACAAGAAAGAGTCAAACATGCGCGTTTAAACGCTACTTACAGCGCGGTGCCAAAATAAGAATCCCCGGCGTGGAGTGGAGATCCGATTCAGTCCACCAACACCAGGAGTCCCGCCGCCGCCTCTCCTTTCTCTGTTTTATTTTAAAAGAAGCCCTCATAAACTACACAAAGATGGCTGGGGCTCTGCTGCATTCCTGACCTTCTTCACACTGGACAGAAGATGAGGATCTCCGAGGCAGATAAGCGCTCTTCTTCCAGCTGGTGCGCACGGGACCGGACGAATAGCTCCATGTCGAAGGGTCTGTTCAAAAGTAATGATTGCTTCCCCCCCACCCCCACACCTTCTCTCCGATTCCTCCTCCACCACCACCTCCTCCTCCTCTTCCTCACGGACTCCTTCCGACGGGAGCGCTACAGACAGACTGCATGAAAAAGGGATCACTTCAAGGAGACGAGATGCGCCCCAGTCTGGCTTCGAAATCAAACTCCGAGCGTCTCAGATCAGTCCGAAAGTCCTCGGGCGGTTTCGCACGCAGGCGGACTGCGATCTAAATGGGAGAGTGTGGCTTCTCCAGGCGCTTCTGTGAGCGCTCGGGGGTCGTTCCCTCCGCGCCTCATCCACACGCCGCGCAGACAGTCGGAGCTACAGCCGGACTGGAGGCAAACAAGGCGAGGAGGAACGGCGCACCGGTCCCCTGCTCTGCAGCAGCTGGCTGTGCATGGCGGCGCGCAAAACCCGGCGCGGATCACCAGCACGGCACGGATCGGGGTGGCTTCTGATGCTAATTAAAGGGATAGTTAAGGGTTTTTGTAGTGAAGTTTTGCTGAAAGATTATAAGCAGCTGATTTTGTGACTTAATGTCATACTTTAGTCAACATCCAGATTACTTAACCTGAGCCTCATGAAATATTAAAATTGGTGGCAGAAGAAGGCATGCAAGAGTTTTAATATGATTCTAAATCAAAGACAAAATGTGGGAGTTGGCATGTAAGCGCTGGCTGGCTTTAGCAACCTTTGTTGTCAATTGACATGACCCGTCAATCATTCTAGGGAGATTTTGTCAGCAACTGACCAATTAGCGGTCAATCAACACCCCTTAGCTATAGGAACAGAACCTCTGTCAACATTTCCGGTGTTCCTCATTGCTAACAGGCTATGGTCATAAAGATTTAGGGGGAAATAAAAAGGAAATCATGGTCAAACGTTGACAATGAGGAACATACAGTCCTGACAGCCGGTACCCGGAGCATGTAGAGAGGGGAATGCACTTTATTACATTTCCAAAACCCATAAGAAGTCTGGAATAATAATGCAAGAAATGGATCAAGGCCTGCAGCCCACCTCATATCCAGTTGAATGAAACTGTGATTGAGGGCAACTACGACATGTTTGACTCCATGCAGGTGCAGTGAATATCCCATCCCATTTTTGGCATAACGATACTTACTGATAGTCAAATCACAGATTAATAGGTGAAGGTAGTTGTGCTTGATTTTATGTGTAAATTCCAATGGTAGCTCTGTGGCAGCCTGAAAACATGGACTGCAGTAACTGTGGCATTTACATTTAAGCACCTTTTTATGCTCCTGTTTATTTTTACACATTTTCCTGAAGGTAGATTTTCACAAGCCGATATTATTTAAGCAATACTCACAAAATGCATCGGACACAGCTTTCACACTAACATCCGACAAGACTTTTTGCCCCTAATTCCTCATCTGGCTGCAAGAGTCTTTGACTTTAACTTTAATTTTGCCATTATATCCCGCAAATAACCTTACAGACCTGATGTAGGACTCGTTGGATAATTTTCTTGACTTTCGTCTTTGTCTTAGTGTTGACTGAAGAGGGAAAAATTATTTTTAAAAAATGTCTCCGTAAGATTCTTCTTCTTCTTTCCTACTGCGTCAGATCGCAAGCAACTTTACGGTACATACGGCCACCTACTGTAGCTACACGAGGGTGTAGCAAAACTACCTTATGTCATTAATATTTTTAAATTTTGTATCATGACAATAAATATTCCTTTCTTTAATCCTTCCAATAATCCTTTAAGACTCTATTCCTGTCCTGTCCTTCTTACTATTTTTCTCAGTCTCTCCCTTTCCGGCGTTTTACAAGGCTTTGAGTACCACATTCTGCCATTATAACACTGTTTGTTTGTCAGAGGTTTGCTCAGCTCCTGCATGGGTGGAGCCAGCATCATGTCAAGTAGCGCAGTTGGCACAGCCAGGACATTGATAACACTGTTACCCTTTATATTTGTTATAAAATGTAGAGGCTTACTCTAACTCTGAGATTTCATGAAGGCTGCCATCATTTCAAAATCTTGCACGTTAAAAAGCAGACGGGATTTAAGAGTTTAAAAACAACTGTTGATGCACTTTCTTCAGTCTTCCTGTTATGTTTTGAAAATCCTTTTCCAGTCTTAATGAAGCTCAAACTTTTCTCAACATCTTGACAAAATAGTTTCTTTTAATTGCTTCTAACATCACTGTTCTTCCGCTGACTTCCTTTAAAAACCTTTTTGATACTAAAAATGGCTAACTTTGAGCCTCCTCTCTTCTGTAACAACTTTCCATCCTCATAAGGGAAGCAGGTACTGTCTGTCCTAAAAGTTGCTAAAAATGTCGTAGCCTAATCTGTACAATTAACCATGTGAGCGTAATTTTAATAGACAATATACAGAGGGAGGAGTAACACTGTGTTAGAGAAGAAAAGGTGAGTTTCTTTCATTAATTCTTGTTTTATTATTATTATTATTATTAATGTCACAATTACAATCTGCATCCTTCATTTGGTTTTGGGAAATGCAAAACTAACCCAAGAAAGAAATGTTCATAGTGGTGGTATTTTTCTTTAGCTTTCCGAAATCTGGTTTGCTTCTTAAGATTATTATTCACTTTGGAGCCTCTTGGAACTTCATGCATGATTTATTCACAGTCTGGTTGCAAAAACTGAGAACTGAGTTTACGGCTAGTCTGGGAAGTGTCAAGACCTAAGGGAAATTTTTCTTTCTTACAACAACAATCTCAAAAATATTGCAGTGGTTTAAATGCAAAATATATTTTTAGTGCATTTAAACAGTGCTCACCTTAGTATTTGGGCAGTTATTCACAGAGAAGGCAATTATTATTTACACAAGGAGCACAGACAGAAGGTGGTACACTAGCAATGAACTTCATTTGTGAAACATATTGAGAAGACTATGTAAAATATATGTTGCCAGAATGACTATCAAGTATAGAGGAAAGCAATATTACTTTTACATTTTATTCAAATTTACTTTTGCATCACAGTTACGCTGATCAGAAATGCTTTGTGCTGCATTTTCATTATCTGTTTCACACAGGAAGATCATTGTTGTCACACTGCCTCCAGCCTCCAGAATGTTTTGCAATGGATGGGCAGATGGGGGCCCATTAATAAAAACTGGGAGGCACATAGAAACCAAAATAAAATAAAAAAAATGCTATGCTGGAACTTAAAACTTAGCTCCAAACAAAGTAAAAATATGTTTTCTTATGATTTTTGAACATGCTTACATGTTGTAAATTAGCGGGACTTGATTAAAAAATTTTAAACGAGTTAATTGCAAGGACTTAAATTAATAATCAAAGTTTACAGCATTTTAATCAAAAACCATGTATCGGTAAAATAGACACTTTGTATTTAAAAATCCTGCCCGCTGCTAAGTTACTAAATAATATGAGCTCATCATATGAGTGTATATGAACTCAATAACGAGGATATATATATCTTTAAATATGTGACTTAGGTTATTCAGCCATCAGATTGGGGCAAAGTGCGATTTTATGAATTCGATTTTGAGTTCCTCCAGTGACCTCTGATCATTCATTCATGTAGCTTCTTTGACAAATCACTTCTTCATAAATGTGAATTGTGGATGCTGTGTTGGGAAGGTCTTTGCTTGCCACAACATGTTTTGCATTGAGATGGTATTTTAGGCTTTAATAGCTTTGTGGATAGGCTAAATCCCTTTTTTCTGCAATTCACACACAACACAGCAACAGCAGTAGTCTTTTCCAGCGTCCCAACAGATTGTTTTGTGTTGAACCACTAGTACTTATTTGTTGTTATTTGCAGATGTTGCTTGTGTGTCAGATTTATGGGCACACTGGAAACATGGAAATACAAAGAATCTGGCTTGAGGCTTTATGTATGTAAAAAAAAAAAAAAAGAACAAAAAAAAACCCATTAAAATGATTTTTAATGGGTCAAAATCAAAATACTGATCAAAATCAACATGTCAAAGTCCTGGCCCTAATTATAAATGTATGTTTTCAAGTGCTGACAAACCAAAAATCAAGATGGAAGGCAGTCTCCAGGTACAAGTAATCTAGATTTACCAAAACCTAAGACGTCTAAGCAGTAGATAATTATCTACTGCTTAGACGATATCAATTTTCTGTCACATTTTTCAATAACCCTTACTTCAAAACTGTCCCTTTAAGACTAATTTACCTTCTTCATCTAGTATTTGCACACATCTCATGCATGCGTGAGAAGCAAAACAGAAGCTGTCCTCTGTGTTCTCCAGGTGATGTTAACGATCCAGGAAGTACAATATTTTAATTAGCATTCTCAGGTTTAATTAGGAGTGGCTCGGAATTACAAGGCCATTAATGACGAAAATCCATGTAACTCAGAGCAGTTCATGTATGTAACGCTCTAATTTTAACTCTATTAAAATTTCAGCTGTGTGGGCAGTGAGTTTCACCTGGATCATTAAGGTATTAATAAAAACAACACATCAGCAAAAATAAATAAATAAATAAATAATGAGGCTGAAGTAAGATTTATTCTAATTGGCTGAGGCCAGAGAGTTTACGGATAAAGCGCTGAATGAAAAATGCACCAAGGTGATAAGAAAATACCTTTTGAAATATTCCCACTCCTGCACTCCTCTTATCTCTCTTCACTTGGATTATATTCCACAGAAAGATGGGAGCTCGTAGACAAACCAGTGTACAAAAATGTGCAGATCAAATGACTTATCGAGCTGTGATATCTACAACAAAAAGAGCTTAAGATTTGCAACATTTGCGCGCCGCAGCCAGAAAGTTGGTTTGTTCGCTGTAAATGATTATGAGAACGCATTAAACTTCAAAGGATTTTCTGAGCGAGAACCTCACTTTGGACTCATCTCTGCAAGACTTAATTCCAGAAGGTAAAAATTTAAGCAGGAGAGCCATCAGTACACTGAGAGGGATGTTTGATCAGCGCCTCAGAGCAGATGATGTGCATATTTGACCTCTATTTGTTCTCCCCTTAAAGGAAAACATATTACCTCCACAAATATTGGCACCCCTGGAGTGTAAACTGTCTTCAGAAATCTTGAAAAATCCAACTTTTAATTGCATTAAGCTAGGAGTCCCATCTCTCTTTCTGTGCTTTCCCATCAGGTAGAACAGGTGACTGGGTGAGGAATACCCAAAAACATTTTACATCTAACTTCTGTTTGTTTCACTTTCAAACTTCAGTTTGAAATACTATGGAAACATGGGGCAGTTCCAAGAACTGGTCATTTTGGTTGCTGCCATAAGAAGTGGTAGAGAACCCACGCATATCTCACCAGACAAAACATAACACTGACAAGAGATCAGTGTTAGGGAAATGCAGCCAGCGGTTGCTACATCGTCCTAAGACTGCATTTTATGCAACTTTTTAACTATTCCTATGACTGGAGATGCAGCTAAATTTAAACGAGTACCTATTCTCTTTCTAGCTAAAGTTGTGGATTTGCTATTAGTAGTTCCTGCAAACTTTGGGCAAAATAAAAAAAGCTAAATATATGTTAAAACAAATGTTACATTTATTCTACAGGTGATTTTGCAGAAAGCAATTATTTCTCAATGTGGGTGTTTTAATCTCCACTGAGTAACAATTTTTCCAACATTTTTCAGTGCAGGATTATGCAACTGCAGTGGAGGACTAATTCATTTATTACCAGAGGTGGCAATAAATGTCAAGGGTTCTAAATATAAGCTTACTTATTGAAAAATGTAACCCCTATTTTGTGCAAATAAGGAGGTGAAGACAATTTTGTTACGAATTAGGTTTAATTTTATTTTTTCAGTAATTAGTCTTGTGCTTTTAAAACATTATGCAAGTCTCTCTGCGAGTGGTCGCAAATATAAATCATTTTGCTATTTAATATTAATGTACGATGCTTCTCATTTCTTTTGCATGGAGCCACTGGTAATATGTCATGGTTGTATAATAAAAAGTAAACTAGCATATTTTTTTTCTCTCCTTTGAGTTAAATTTAACATCCATAAAACATGAATAAATGTTTGAGTTTTACAGGAAAGTATTCTGCAGCTAAAAGATGCTGTGGGGCTGTTTTATGAAGCAATGAGGACCAAGTAAGGCGCGGTGTTGTTGAGAAAAGCCTGATGTTTTGGCTCTTGCACCCTGTATATTTGTGAGAATGATGTTACACGAAAAGTGGTACGAGAGCCCAGCTTCACGGACTTTTTAGCTGATTTCTGTAGCATAAACAGCTGAACTGAAAAGGCAGGAGCTGCTTAGAGCAGTTGAAAGAATACATCCAGCTTTCTAAAATATGGCCCTTCTGCTGATTGGCTCCCTTTTGATGTAAAGCTGGATTTACACATCTGCGAGAGACGAGCTAAATCATCTTAAGCTACTGACGTCCTTAAATTATACATGAGACACAGAACCCTGAACAGTACGGAGAAATATTTATTTTCAAGGTGTTCGCTCACATTTTATGGGTAAATGAGTTCAGTTTATGTTTAACTGTAATATTTAAATGTACTAATTTAATCTTGGTCATTAAATCTACGTTTGTACGTTACTATCTTCAAACAACAACTATATTGCAAACAACCAATTAGCAAAATTGTCCCCACCCATTTCTACATTAAGTTAGATTACAACCACAGACTTCAGTAAGTTTTATAATTCACGGGGAAGATTATTTTCTTCTTTTCTTTTTAACAATTACAAACCAAGAAAGGGTTGAGTTCAGTAATATTTGCTTTTGGGTACTGTGGTACCCAGAAATAAAATCAAGCACAACTGTCCTTATTTTTTCATAAATAATCCCAGATGTTTTTATCTGTAAAGATGTTTTTTCAAGCCATGTTATATTTTTATTTTCATTTCAGAATCATATGTTGCTTTGTGTTGATCTAGGACATAAAATCAAAATATAACACATTCACATTTGCAGTTGCAATATGAATAAAATGTGAAAGCATTTAAACATTAAAACATACTGCAGGGAACTGTAAATAATAAATATTCTTTCCTCATTACTACCAATTTTACTGGGAACCCTTTGTTTGGGCACAAAAACCAAACCAGTCAACAAGTGAAGGTTCATAATTAACATTACATTTTGGAGGGAAGTAAAATGATTTCTCTTCACAGTGAAATTCTTTTGTCTCTTAAAATTAAACAGGTCTGCTTTTCTGTAAATAAAGGAAAACAAAACAAAACAAAAAAAAAACATGCACAAGAATATAAAATCAATAGATTTCGTACACAGATGGCTCCACAAATAGCTCTGTCATCTACTGAAAAACAGCATATGGTGAGAAACTGGAGCTGAATGAAGTACACTGCTGGGTTTTTTATAATTCAGGCTGGTGTCTGGTATAGTATGTGAATGTAGTTGGAATGGAATCATCAGACATGAGGTAAGAACAGCCCAGAGTGGTAGTGTTGCCAGTATTTATTGCATCAAAAAAAAAGTATTCCATATTTGATGTTCTTATCGGATATAACATTTAAACAAGATGTGAATTTCAATGAGAGACAGAGCATATACGTACTGTAGTTTTACATTAGCATGAACCACTTTATGGGGGCTTTCATCAATCCACACTTTATTTTACCACTTGTGCCTCACAAAGTTTTCCATACTTCTTAAACTGCTTTATGTTGTGTCACCTAACACGCATACATTTTTGTGTATCTTACCTGGATTTTGTGGGATAGATCAACACAAAATAGTGCATAAATCAAAGGTAGAAGGAAGACTATACATGGGTTCCAATAATAAAATATATATAAAAAAACATGTTGCTGCTGAAGAAATGCTTTCACACAGCATTACACACCCTCTACCATGTTTTTCTGTGGGGATGGTGTGTTCAGATAAAGGGGATGTGCGGTGTTGATTTTCCACCTCTATATGAGTGTAGGCCTAAGCATCCATGGAGATCACATTTCAAAAATGTCCATGAATTCTCTGTTGGATTTAGACTTGGCCATTCTAACACATGAGCCGTCCATAATCCAAGCCATCAGCTCTGGCTGTATGTTTAATATTGTTGCTCTGCTGGAAGGTGAGCCTTTGACCCTGCCTGAAATTTTTTGCAGGTTCTTTTTTTTTTTTTTTTCAGGATGAGCTTGCATTTAACTTTATCCATCTTCCTATCAGCTCCTGTCGCTGCTGAAGAAAATCATGCACAGCATGATGTTGCCTCTACTTATGCCTCCATAGGGATGGTATACTCAGGGAGATGTGCAGTGTTTGTAGGCTAAATGGTGCTCAGTGAGAAGAAAAGCTGTATTATAACATAACCATGACGCAAGCAACTTTATCCCTGTCCTGTGTGAGATGTTCCTGGCTGTTTTTTTTGTATTTGTTTATTTTTTTGCCAAAAAATACAAATAAAACAGATGAACACCTATGACTTGAGCGGAAGTAATTTGTCTTTCTTGAAAAAATGACTCTTTGAAACTAAACGTCCATCAGAGTTGTACCGTAAACCGTTTAACATTAGCCTCAAATTGCTGTTTCTAGAAAAAACAACAAAAAAATCTAATCTTCATGACAGAGTGGACGACAGCATATTTGTGCGCGGCTATTCCCTAACTGTGCAGTCATTGCTTGTCGAGTGGAGGCACAGGCCAAATAGGTGCTTTGTTCTCCAACAAAAACTCAGAAAAAAATTATATTAATTTAAATGCATTTCAGAATGCTCTGCCTCATTAAAAAACACACTGGAACTATCACTGGAAACTGATAAACTGAGGAAATTTCAGCATACTTGATCTGCTCTACCGGCTGATGTGTCTGCACAGCAACCTTCCTTCTGAGACAACACACAATTTTCTGATGTGCTGCCTCAGCTCTGATATTTTGCTTCTGAATATCATGTGATGTCTGTGTAGTTGTCATTTTCCCAACAATTCAGGTACTGGAAGGGGAAAAGATCTGCGCAGTTGGAGGCAGGTTTATGGTAACATTTTCCTCAGGTTTCTAAAGTTCAGCCACACATAGCTTTCTTTTGAACATGATATTATACACTTAGTAGGAGCTTTCATTCTCCCCTAACACTGCTCCTATTTTTAGATCCCTGCTTTGCAGTATTGTAATGTAAGAGCTATCTCAGCTGTGCAAATTCAAGCAAGAACCATATTTGCCTGAGAAAACAAAAAGAAGAAAAAATTTGTCTGAGAATAAACACTTGATTGCCAAGGAATAATATTCTAAATATCTCTGCTCTTTTTACTAATGAGCCAAAGTATACAGCTGGGGTCAATGGGCTCTGTTACACGTGGATTCAATAAAAAAATAAAAAAATAAAAAAAGGAAAGAAAACAAAAAAACAGTCCCCAGGTCGCACCAAGGAAACCTGAATTTGGGTCAGTTTCACCAGGTGGAAAGTGAGAAGCTTAGGGTAGAGCTTGAATGTTTTCTGAGGCGTACCTTTACATAATAAAGACCAAGCAAGTAAGAGAAAACAGATGTAATGATGTTGCTCCACCAGTACGTACCCTTATTTAGAGAAACAATGTTTATGCATTGCCTACTACTGGAAGTGTAAACTCTCAATTTCATTTGAACTAACCCAGGAGAGCTCGGCTTGTTGGTGTTTTATTCATTGTGGTCAACACACTATATATGTAAATAGACACAGACGGCCCTTGTCTCTGCTTTCTCCTCTGTTTTTTTTCTTTTTTTCTTTTTAAAGCCTGATGGAGTTGTCAGAAAACGCTTCGCTTTGCTTTTTCCTCGCTGCGGCCTGTCATTCTCGGTGTGCAATCAAAACCCAATATCACAATAGGACTAAATGCAAGCTTCAGTTTTGCTGCTGCTGACTCATCTGAAGAGTGCAAATCATTTTTTTTTCTTATTTATCATCGGTTTTGGTAAAATCAGACTCCGTGACGTAAATCACGGGTCCGTGAGGATGCTCGGTTGGAGTCACAGTAAACTCCTCTCACTTCCGACCACAGCTTAACTTCCACATCTCTGCTCAATTAGTTGTAATTTGCAGTGGGATTCACAACTACCCATCCATACATACAGATTACATCACCTATGATTACTTGTGGTTGCTTGGAGACCACCTTTCACTCCACTGTAGCTCATTGGAGAAACAAGCATCCTACTGATTTGCTCTGATCAGCAACACATATAAAATGTATTCACATATGTGATTATGCAGTGTGAACACTCCATGAGGATATATTTGTGATCTAATAAATGCATCTAGAGATGCAATTAAAAATCCAGAATTTTGATTCAACACTGATGTTTTTTTGTTGTTGTTGTTTTCTATTTATTAGAAAATTGGTTGTAAAACATAATGTGGATACTAAAAGAAAAAAAGACTCCAACTAAATTCTTGTGTAAGATGGAGGTGGGAATGAAAGATTTTATTCTCTTTAGTGGTGGAATTATTGTGGCATTTTCAGCTGAAAGAGACCTCACAGAAGGAAACAATCTGAAAATTAAAGTTCCTTTATAACTACATGTTTTTCTCTCTTTTTAAATGTGTGTTCTCTCCAAATGTGTCATTCACATAATGGGGGGGAAACCTCATGCAATAATGTGGGGTGCTTCAACAAACATCTATGCTGTAAATAAAACGGGTAGCGGGGAAAGCTGCGGTAAATATGTCTGAAGTCATTATTAGATGGTTTTCCTCATTAAGATCAAAAGCTACGAATTCAAAGGCAATCTCAAACCTTGGAGGGAAGAGCTATTTACTGAAAAAAGAGAAAAATCAAAGGATAACTTTCTGAGGATTTTCTATGGGATTTGTTAAATGCTCTTGTTCCAGGCAGAAAGACACTCTGTGCTCGCTTTCTCCGGCGAAGGGAGGCAAATTCCTTGCGGCATCCGTTTCCAAGCTTATACTGGAGGTGCTTTCTGCACTTTTGTAATTGGAAACCAGAAAAAAAAAAAAGGGAACAAAAAGGGGGGTGGGGATGGGGTGACCATGATCTAATCACAAGAAAACTGGACTTTGATTGTGAATTTTAAATTGGCTAGATCAAAATGGGATTTGAACCAAGGAGAATGATTTGGAGTAAGTATTCATGAAACATACAAAAGCCGCTTGGTTCTCAATAATTATCTACAAATCTGGAGAATCCAAATAAACGTAAAAAAAGACAGTTACAAGGTATACTTCACTGTCACTTATTGTCACTTACGTCTTTGCATCCCTTGAACAACTTCACAATATTGTCTTACAAGCATTAACTGTAATGTTCTTTATGTGGATTTTATGTGATATACAAAACAATGACACCCCAGTCCGTGTTGAACGATCTCAGGGTCCCCTCCCCCCAGCATATCTGAAAGTTTGTGCTTGCACTGTGGCAAAATTTGAAAAAGTTCAACAAGTGATGCTCTTGAAATCCTCAGACGTGTGGAACAACAACTGTTAATAATCTAGCATCTCTAAAATTTACAGAACGTCCCATTTGATTTTCAATTCCTTTTTGTTTTTATGTCAGACACTGGTACTGACTTTATCCAACCTGTTAGCTACAGCGCCAAGTACTAGCAATGTGTAGCTGAGCCTTTGTATGACTAGAACAGATAAATAAATTCACAGTGAGTGACTGTGCATACTAATGTGAGCTTTGTTCTTTTTTTTTTTCCCCCATCTTATTCATTGCTGTGCTTGAAGAGTTTGCAGACCCCAAGTTGCATGTGGTGCTTGCAAAACAACCTCCTCTTGGAGATTCTTTTTCAAACAGCATGTCTGAAATCTTCTGAACATGTTTAGAGCGAGTGGCATTTATTATTGAGTGAGGTGAAAATGTTACCAAATGTTTCTTGAAAATCGTCATCTTGAGGTTCTGAAATTCATTGTTCTTTTTTCCTTTGCTTGGTTTTTATGGCATATACTCTGTAGTTGACTGCTGAAGATTTGCACACAGCTAAATTGCATGATATATAGATAGATATAAAAACAGAAGAAAGAATCATATTTGAAGTGTATTTGAAATAAATACACCTCTTCTCGCAGTTTTGGACTTCACTCTGTAGTCTATTTTTTTAAACGTACTGTTCATTACAGAATTCAAAGGATATAGTGCCTTGCAGAATACTGACACCTTCTTGTTAACATTTTCTCACATTACAGCCGTAAACATTCATGTATGTTACTGGGATTTTATATTGCAGGCCAACACAAAATGCATGGCTTTCCTTTTTTTTTATTTTTATAAACAAACAACAACAGAGGGGGCAAGCATGCCCACAGTATTATTCTGCCACTACCATGTTTCACTGTGAGGATGGCATGTCCAGGATTTTAAGAACCTCTTCTGCTTTCCCTACATGGTCTGCTGCAAACTTTAAATGGGAATCTGAATGGTTTTGTTTTAGCAATGGCTTTCTTGTTTCCAACCAGTCGCAGTGGACTTTTTACGGGCAATAAATACATTTTCCTGTCACCCTTTCTTTTGTTTTTTGTAGACTTTTATTGGAATAAACTGATATATATGCACTTTGTATCATTTCACAACTTTTCACAAAGCTGTAAATATATGAACTAAAGTGTTCATGGCTTCTGAGTATATTCTCTGGAAGTCCTATAGTCTCAAGAGATTTGTCTCAACAGCAGACGCTGACAGAGGTGGGATCAAGAGGAGGAAGAGTATTCAGCTGTGTACGGTGGATAAAATCTGACAAGCAACATGGATTCAGACTTGTCTCACTTCCAGATCTTTTTGGCTGAAAGAAAATTGCCTTTTCTCTGCCCCTGGAATTCCTGTAAAGAAAAAAAAAAGTAACGGTTTTTATATGGGGAAAAGCACCGTACAAATAAATGTAATGTACCAGAATCACTGCTTTCCAACTGTGTGATTTACTCCAAAAACATGCTTATCTGAAAAAGCCATCGGAATCTACAGTCAAGCATTCTGGAGCGCTTGGGAACATTTGTTTTAATTTAGTTTGCAATGGTGACTGTTTATTTTGTGTGTACTTGAAAATGTTGTTTCCCTGTAAGTTGTGCAGTGGAGTCTGTGCTCTTTCACACAGACGCTGAAACACACTGAAAAATGGAAACAGATGCTCATTGTTCCAGTGTGAAAAGGCGTAGAGTGAAAAAAAAAAAAATCGGGGGGAAAAAAAAAAGATTTACTGAATCTGATGATGCCATTGAACAGTAGCAGACCTTGAGTTTTCTTCACACGGTTGTGTTAAGAAACAATCTATAAGTTTAAAAAAAATATGCACAGTGTTGTTAAAAAGTATTTCCCACATATATATATGTATATATATATATATTTATTTTTTCTGTTTTTGCTTTTATATTTCAGATCGGATTTTTTTTTTTACTTAGTTAAAACATGAGAGGGCCTATGTAAATGAAAAAAAAAAAGCTGTTTTCAAGAGAGAATTAAAGTTATTAAAGGAAAAACAAAACAATTCAATTTCAGATTCCTGAAGTTCACCATAGATAGAAAATAGAAAAGCACCACAGAAATGGAAGACCTCCTTTGTAGAACCAACATGCAACAGAACACATCCGAAACCAGCAGCTACCACACAGGTAGTATTGACCTTGCATCTGATGAAGGCTTTGATCCTCAACACTATTTGTCTCCTGGTGAGGTTTTCACACGATTTTGCTGCAGTTTGCCTACCAGCCTGGCTGCAGGGTGATCGATGCCATCATCTACCTCCTGCACCAAAACTCTGACTCACCTGGAGAAGGCTGGAAGACTGTAAAGATCATGTTCTTTGATTTCTTCTGTGGCTTTAAGACAATCCAGCCAGGACTGCTACAGCGTCATGAACATCCAAGGAACTAACATTGAGATAGTAGATTTTCATAGGTACCTTGATGTTAACCTGAGCAGTAAACTGGACTGGTGTCATAACAATGATGCTTTACAGACTACAGTAAAGCTCGGAGCAGACTCTACCTGCTAAGGAGAAAGAAAATCAATTGGAGTACAATGGTTGCTCCTGAAGACTATTTTTTTTGACTCTGTAGTGGCATCAGCCATCTTCCATGGTGTTGTTTGTTGAAGCAGCAGCTTATCTACAGCTGAGAGGAAGTCGTTGATAGGCTAATCAGGAAAGCCAGTTCTGCGCTAGGAAGCCCTCTTGACCTTGTGCAGGTGGTGGGGAACAGAAGAATTCAAGCTAAAATAGCATCATTCATGGAGAATGTCCCCCACCTCAGGCATGAAGCTGTTGCAGAAGTAGAGAGCTCCTTTGGTGACAGACTGAAAGACTTTGCAACCATTACAGCTCCCAGTTTTTAAATTATATTCTTTACTGCTTTTTTTTAATTATTATTATTACTTCTTGTAAACAGTTTTTTGTTTTTTTATTCACAAATTATCTATACATATTTATTATTTTAATTTGAGCATGGCATGCAGTATGATTTTTTTAATTTTGTAATTATTTTGTCTTTTATGTTTAAATTTTTATGATCTTTTTGTGAAAATGGATGCATCCATTAGCCTCTCACTTTGCTGCTGATGTCTATTCTATTCTATTCTATTCTATTCTATTCTATTCTATTCTATTCTATTCTAAAGTGCCAGGTTGGTTTGGTTAGCTTTTTCCCTTAGTAAATGAAATCATCACTCAAAAATGGTAGCTTTTCCCCTTAGTGTAGTTTATCTTAATCCAGTGTAAGAATTAGCTTGATGCTTAAATCGTTTAAGTGTGACAAACAGAAAAAAAAAGAAAAAAAAGAATTGTGTGTAAAGGTAAAATCTATTTTTTTTTTTTACAGCACTGCATTTTTAAAATCTTTCTTTGATACAGGATGATTTTCTAGGTTTAGTTGTTTTCAAAGAAATAAAACAGTCAATCTGTTGAAATACCATCATATAGCGGGGTGACGTTTTTAGGAAAAAGGGAACTGGATCATCTTTGCGTGCCAGGCAGAGGAATCCTGTCACTCAAGCACGAGTTCTGGGACTGCCTCTATTTTTAGCAGAGGAAGCTCAGACACATACCATACGGCTTAAACCCTCAGACAAACACAGACGCAATAAATAATGAATGCACAAAAAACAGGAAGATATTATCCACTCAAGTGTTGGTTGGAAGTCAATAATTTGCAAAGCAGCTCACGGGGAAAATTGGGTGCAGTAAACCCATTATGCAAAAATGCATGGTGGAATAGATGTGAGAGGAACACAGCCTAGCCTTGAAGTGAGGTGGGACTTTGAGGCTTCACATCCGCCCCTTTTTGCAGGCTTCGCCTCAATTAGCGTCCACTATGTCTTACTCAAAACGGGCCGCCTTTACAGGCCTGTTTGAAAAGCCGCAGTATGGAATGCATCTGAACACCATGTCATTGTAATCAAGATAAAACAATCCCAATAACCCCCGCACAGGTGGCTGATTAAACCTCTTCACATGCTGTGTGCAAACTCTTCCTCACTTGACTGCTTAGCTCTCCTGGCAACTGTTCTGCTTGGGGGAAAAAAAAAAAAAAAGAACACGTATTTTAGTAAAAACATTCAGTCGAATTAGCCCTTTGCTAAATTGGATGGATGCGGTTTTATGTGGGTATAAATGTATTAACAGTGTGTGAAGGCAAAGCTGCACTTTGTAGTCTGCTCATGTATTATTGTGCAGAACAGTGCGGCAGTGAAAAAGATGCTTTGGCTGAAATGAAATATGAGGAATTATTTGAGGTATGGTTTACGAACACATCTCATAATCCCTATTGTGCTTCCACCCACATTATTCCTCTTTGCTCTCACATTATTTCTAAGTTATTGGTCCTGGTGCTAACCTTGTCCAAATTAACGGCTTTTGAGATGGTATGTATTTGCAGCATTTCATTACTAAAAGTGGGGCCCTATTTAGGTCGTACTTCTTTTTAAATAAAAGGCTTCTGAGCCATTAGTGATCGTGTTAGTTCATTTCAATTTACGCACACGGTTAAATGCAACTGAAAGAGCAGCTGACAAGCAAAGCATAAAGACAAGTAACCGGGTGGATAATGGTTATATATGATAAAACCGTTTTCTGCTCTCTCTCTAAGAGAAACTGGTCCAAAGCGACAGAGCTGGTACCTCACTTTTCTCGGATCATCCTCACCACATGCGAAAAGATCTTGCTTGGAACTTCACCCAGCGGACACACTGAGTATTTATTTATTTTTATTCGTTTCTCAGTTTAGCCTCCTGTCACTCTAGCTAAAAGAAACTAAGACGTCACAAATTAATTTTCAACCTACCCCACGTGGACTCTGCATGGTCAGCAAACATACACGAAATCCTAGTTTTCATCAGCAAACGAGGGCGCTTTCTCAGTACATGGGGATGCCAACTCTCCATTGGCTGCACATAAAAGAAAAAAAACAATAGAAAACGTGTGTGCCCCTTTCTAATACCACCGTGGGCAACTGCCTCGATGACCTACATCGCAAACTGTCTTGCCTTCTCACTCAGCTGTCTTGCTCTCTCGTCTTGTCTCTGACATCTTTTGACAGCTCTTTGGTTTCTCCCTTGGCAGAAGGAAAGTTGCAGTGGAAGAACTTATTCTGTAGACAGGTGAGCTTTATACACTAAGTGAGCTGAGATCTGGAGGATCTGTAATTGATGAAAGGATTTAACAGTCTGCCACTTGGGCATTTAAACAATCTGTTAGACGCCCCATTTCTGGCTTCCTCGCTTTAGGTTAAATATTTATCTTTAAAGCCACATATCGATTTTTGACATTTATGTAATTTATTCTTTATGAAGTATTTGTTGATATTTTATTCTTTTACTTAAAAACAAAGGATTTGTTCAAATTTAGGCATGTTTATATTCCTCTTTAAGTAAGACAACTTTAAACAATTTGCTGATTACTCTATTTCTATTAGAGTAATCAAGTGGACAGTTTTAATACCTTGTAAGCTAAACAGTTTCCCCCCCAAAAAAGATTTTCTCCTGGAAAGCACCAGGGAACTTGATTTATGCTTCAGAGCCAAGTGGGAGTTGTAGGCTGGAATGAAACCTTAAAGTGCATTAAAGACAAGTCAGAGAACTTTCGAATCAAAACACGAATTGACAGGCTACCAATGTAGGGACTTTTAAAAGGTGCCATGGCCTTTCTCCTTCAGGTCCTTGTCAGCACTTTCACATCAGACAGGAGAACAGCACATTAGTGAGAGCTGAGCTGTAAAAGGTTTCAAAACACCCAGGTATTTCTCTGTAAAATACATCTAAAAAGAGCATCAGCTGGGCCTCTGTTATTGTGAGCTGCCTTGCTGTGGGAAAAAAGAAACAAAAAAACTGAAATTAGCAATTTTCTCTACCAAGAGTGCTCTGACTTAGAGTTAAAGAAAAAAAACATCCCAAACTGATTCAGAGACCAGGCTGAAACATATCTATTTAAACCATATATAATATATGGTTTAAATGAAGTCACATTTAAAGTTTACAGTAGTGTCTTAGACAGCGCTATGTAGAGACTGGAGGTTTCTGACCTATATGCAAAAATGCAAATCAGTGGTGGGAAAAATAAAAACCATCCTCAACAAAGCATGGTGCTGGTAGGATCAAAGTCTGTTTCCTCACCAGGGACAAGTAAGATGTAGTTGAGAGGTGAGGACTATACAAAACAATGCCATCCNCTTTACCTACAATTGAGCTTAAAAAGGGAAGTGTGGAAACTGGTGCGTAGTTAATTGGTGGATCTTCTGCTTCTTTTCTAAAGAGACTAAATAAGCCTACTCTTTAATGCAGAAGATTAAAAACAGTTGCAGAGGATGATTCAGAGCTGTTAGGACCGCATTCAGCCCTTTAGTGAGCAGATGTGTCTGTGGATCCTTTTATGATGAGAAGCATGTCGTCTGTGCAAGAAATTTCCAATAACTATGACTTCAAGAATTCCATGCAAAAAAAAAATCAATCTATTTCTGTAAGTGGTTTATTGGAAATAACAAACACACCATAGATCTTATTCTTTTATTCATGGTATTTTTTATGTGTGTGTATGTCTATATAGCTTAATTTCCTGCAGAAGAGCCCAGTTTCCTTGGTATTTTGGACTAAATATTGACCAACATCCAATCCAATGTCCAACAAAATAAAAAAATGTTTAAAAGCATAGTTTGGACGTTGACTAGCAGACATATTGGTCCCAAGTAACATGAGTAAGCATACTGGTGGACAGATTTTTCACAAAGGATTCCAGTGCCTTGCAAAGTATTCACACCCCGTGAACTTTTTAATGTTTTGTGACTTTGCTACATAAGACTTAGTTGTGATCTGAGGGGATCTTACACCGGCCCAATGTGATGCATGATTACGATAAGAAAAGGAAAAAAAGCTGTTTTCATACTTAGACAAAAATATAAAATGTGTTGCATATGGAGCCATTTACACAAATGAGGTGACTTCTTAAAGCCAAGTAAGAAAGCCACTATTAAAAGACAGGCATGTGTGTTCAGCCACACCTTCCCACCTAAGTTTGCACATTCTTCTTTGCAAAGTAGCTCAAACTTAGTCAGACTGAAAAAAAAGATTTGGGACTGACAGGAGCATTCTAACACATGAACGCCTCAGTTTGATCTAAGTCATTAAAATATGGCTCTCGCTTTATGTTTGTGAATCCCTGCCACAATCCCATGTCTTTTGGTGCTTCTAGCAGGATTTCTTCCAGGATGGCATTGTTTTGTATAGTCCTCACCTCTCAACTACATCTTACTTGTCCCTGGTGAGGAAACAGACTTTGATCCTACCAGCACCATGCTTTGTTGAGGATGGTTTTTATTTTTCCCACCACTGATTTGGATTTTTGCATATAGGTCAGAAACCTCCAGTCTCTACATAGCGCTGTCTAAGACACTGCTGTAAACTTTAAATGTGACTTCATTTTCAGATTTTTATATATATATATATAAAAAAACTTAAAAACCATACATCAATCCCTGTCCACTCCACAAGTACGCACCGCACCATATTGTGTTGGCCTATGAAATCCCAATTAAATACATCAAAGTTTGTGGTGGCTGCATGACAATATCTGTAAAAACTAAAAAGGCACGAGTCCTTTTGCAAGGCACTATAAATGTCTTTGTCACATCTGTCTAGAAGATCCTGCCCCATATGTTGTTTCAAAGACTGCATTTTGTCAACAGCTGACCCTAATTGCCCAATCAATAACAGCATAACAAGCATGCAATTACCATCGCTGAGAAACTTTTTTTGTGTGTAAAAATTACCTCCATGCCCAGGTGAAAGTGTTCAGAAAACTCTCCTCATTTCTTGACTGCCACTCTGCCTTCAGAAGCCATCATTTCTGCACGGCGGCGTCGCCTCGAGTGATAATCACGGCATTTCACAGCTATGACAACACGGAGAGAGCCGCCCTAAAGAGGCTCTTGTTTGACAGGTTTTAGTCAATGTGTGCTCTTGTTATTTGTAATGCTGCAGACTGACGGAAACTAGTGCACATAACGTTGGCGTTTGTAATTGGTCCACATTAAACGTCTGATTGCTCATTGCTCTCTCCTTGCTGCATTTTTTCACCACTGGGCATTTGAATGTAACATGCAATTTCCCTTGAACCGATGAAATTATGCCACCAAATAACAGTAAAGAACAAATGTGAAGATATGCAGTGAGATCTGCAGGCAGCAAACAATGTGCCCGTCTGTAGATCTCACTTAGGCTGAAATGGATGTGAAGAAGGAGGAAGAATGGATAATAGCCGGTAAGGTGTCAGTTTTTCAAAGCCTTCACAGCAATCACAACGCTTTGAGCTGGACTCAGACTTGTTTGACATGTTTTAAGAGTGGATTTCATGTGCTGGCATTTGTCCTGGGACTAAACTGAAACTGAACAAGCAGAGCACACGCATGCCTATCACGGGCTCCCAACAACATTCGGTTGTTTTGCAGTATTGTTTGATTTATTCCTTTCGGGTGGGACTGCTTCACGTAGCAGTTTTTGTTACCTTTTCTTTCATGTGCACGCCATGTGTTGAAATCTGCGGATATGCTACTGCCTCGGTATCCAGGCATGAGGCTCCATGACATATACTTTACACATGCCAGACCGTTAGACAATGGAAGACTTTGAGACAACGATAAAATGTTCATATTAAAAGCATTTACCCCTCTCGAGGCGCCAGACTGTCTGACACTGGCTCAAATTGATTCTTAATTAGGTTTGTATGGACCCTGAATCTACTGTTGATGAGTACAGTGAAAAGTGGACAACTGCTGCTTCTTCGGCTGCGCGGAAACGTGATAACACAACTGACCCGACAGAGGAAGAAAAGTCTTGGCTCTCATATAAAAACCATAGGATAATTGTTGTGAAATGAATAATCGGCACATCACGGGAAGAAGTTTAAAAAAAAAAAAAAACAATCCATCATCCAGACATGACAGAACAAAGCCACTGGCTCAAAGGGGATGTCATTACTCATCACAAGTCACAACCAGTTGGCATTAACCAGCTGTGTAGCTAAATGTCTTTTTGGGAGACTTGTTTTTTTTCTGGGCAGTAATAAATCACTCACTGTTGCTTTGGAATGCAAGCTAGTCCTCTGGAACAGTTTGGTCTTGGTAGAGGTGATTTTCTGTTTCTGACATTCCTTATTATCTATTTTGGCTGGCCTTGCACGCACACCAAGTGGCGGAAAAGACTGGTTAAAAGCTGAGGACTGCGGGGGGAGAGAGAGAAGCAGCTAATGCCTCTCTTCGTGCTCCCCTACCACCACCATTTCCAGTGAGGCTCCGCATGCCTCTATTTGAAGAGGAAGGGGAGGGAAGGGTTCCCCCAGCCCCGGCCTTGCTCATGAATTCCCCAGTCACAGTGGAGGCTTGTTACCAGAGCAAGTAGACGTAGAAGAGAGAGAGAGCCACGCTGCAGAGCTTGATTCAAGCTGAGGAGAGAATCTGCTGTGGATTAAGAGTCGTCCACAGTACGGTCTGGTCTCAATTTCACTCCTTTTTGTGCAGGGGTGCTTCTGATTACTGTCGATACCTTTGAAGGCTTTCTTGGTAAACCTGGGTTAATAATAAAAACAACATTGTTTTTGAATTGCTTTGTGCTATTCTAAAAATCTTAATGGTTCTGATGTATTTGGCCAATTGTACAAAACATTCAGAGTGGAACATGACTGTAAATATGACTCATGAACTTTAAATGCCATCATAATGAGGATGGGGTTAGTTTTCTTTGATCTATGATCTTATTACATCAGCGTGGTGTTTCCAATTTGTACGAATGCAGGACTGTAAATATAATGCAAGTAAGTGAATATCTATTATAGTTGAAAAAAAAACAAAAAAAAAATCAAAATTCCGAGTAGATTGACAGTTGATTATTCTTTGGCATAGAATAACAAGGATGCACTGAAGAAGATAAGATTATCTTAATTCTTTCTTGTGCTATGTTATTGAGTCTTCACATTATTCTTGAGCTTTTGGTCCACTTTGTTTCTTCTGTGTTAGTTTCTGTGTTTCCTTTACTTTCCCCGTTAAGATTCTCCACAACTGCACTGCATTCTCTTGCTTAGTCCCACCTGGTTTTCATGTCACTCATTCACCTTCCCCGTAGTGTAACCGTCCGTCAGTTCTCTGCTTCTTTGTCAGATCCTTCTGTTGCTTACTTGTCCTTTGTCTGTAATTTGTGCCATTTTTTCTTGTGTTGCTGCCTCCATTGATTCTCCAGTGCTTTTTGTGACTGTCTTGTGTTATTTAGATTTTTTTTCCAATGAATATACCTCTAAAAAATATTGCCATCCTCTCTTCTGCATGTAAGTCTATGACAACCACACCTTCTGACAGCATATTTAAATGCGTATTTATTCGTGTAATACAAAACTCAGCAGTAAGAGATTAGTTTTAAACTTTCCAAACAGTTCAAAAGTTGACAAATATGAGGGCACCAGATGGCTCGTTGTTTGGGGTTCAATTCTCCAGCCCTGGACCACTTACCGCATGTCCTCCCCTTCTCTCTTTGCCTTTATTCCTAACAGGCTATTAATGAAGAAATGCCAATTGTGCCCAAGACACTGAGGAATCTTGTACTGATTTCAGGTAAAGCTGAAAAAAGTAATTATTCCACACAAAGTGAATGAAACGATCCCTCCAAAAGCAAAGCATGATACTTTGGATCTGGTTCTCAAATTGCAAGGCCTCACCTTGACTCTTCCAAGCATTCTTCAAATCATTGTGGGCAACGGCTCTTGTCTGATCATAAAACGTTGCTCCAGAACACATTTGGCTTGCCCACGACAGCTGCAAATTTCAACCGAGTTTGTAGGTGTGTGTCGGGGGGGGAGAAGGTGTTCCTTTCTTCGCCGCCCTTTAATTGTCATGGAAAACTGTTTTCACTGTGGATGACAACACTGGTGTTTTAGTATCTTGAGTCATGGAGATTCTTGGATTGCTCCTGAACAAATGGAAATGATTCCAAACAACCATCAAATCTGAGTTTGGAAGGAATGAATCAGACTAATATATGCTTTTGGAAAGGACCTAAACTCAGTCCAAATAGAACTTTATGGTTTATTTCTAAAAACTCTGTAACAGGATGCCATCCTACTTAAATGAGCCCTACCATTTCTGATGAAAATGCTAATCAAACATCAAAGCATAAAAATATCAGAATCTTGTTCATAACACCCAAACGCGTGTTGGTTAAACATTTATTTAAATGGTGAACTGCTTAAATAATCCAATTAAAGGCCCCCGATTACCATCATGTTCAGTAATGAGTGTGTGTATATTTCAGATTGGCACTGTGGACACTGTGTATGGATGAAAGGCAAACTCGAGTCCTTTGAATGGCAGAAATACAAACACTATCTTTTGTTACAGATGGTAATCTCTCTAGATCAATAAACCATTCAGCGTCATGAGACTGCATTTGATTTGACATGTCAGAAAATCTTTATCAGTAAAATTGTGATGAATCAGAGATGCAATATGATTAAATATTTACTCAGATAAGGTCAAAAGGTGTTTGCACTGTGCTTAACGCAATTCATTTGTTGTGCTACTTGTCTGCTTGTTTTTAAAAATAATAGTTTTGCACACAAAAATCAGAAGATTTTCTCACCTTTTCTATAGTAATTTAAAACTGTATATTTATGCCATGACATTTTTAAAAACTTTTATCATTATAATTTTCACTTACATTTTCATTACAAAGCTCTTTTATAGTTCAAACTAAATATATACATGTTCTGAATAATCTTCTTGACATTAAATCAGATTCATCTCTTTCTGCTGTATAAGTGAGATAGATAGGTAGATGACAGTTAGAGTTTCTTCAAATTCACAAGTTTACATGTATTTCCTTTGTACTTTTTAATCTGTAGGTTTTGAGTCAAACCTTTCAGGTATCCCAAAACATCACCACACACTACTTTTTTGGAACGTTACTCCAGTAAACTGAACTGCTTTCGTTCTCCTTTTCAGATCTACCCGCATATTTTCTGTGTCTGAGATCAGGGATATGTGATGACTACTTTAAAACATTGACTTTGTTGAGCTCAAGCAACTTTGTAATTTATTTGGTGACATATGATTAGAGTTTTTGTCCAATTGGAAGACCCATTTGTGTCCAAACTTTAAATTTTTTTTCCCCCCAAAGATCCCCAGTTCCTTCTACAGCAAAACACCCATGCAGCGTCATTCTGACTCATCAGATCTGGGATGGTTCTGTCACGCCTACAGTGTTTCTCATTTTCCTCCAAATATAACAATAATCATAATGGCCAAACCCTTACATTTTATTCCCATCAGATAAGAAGATGTATCTCTAAAATGTGAAGTCTTTACCATAGGGAGAATTTGCAAAGCCTGGTCTGGGATCTTGTGTAGCTTTTGGGAAAATGCCTCCTTCCTCTCTGAGCGGCCCTTCAATACATGTTGTTACAGAATCTGTTTTTACTGTGGGTAATGATGCCAGCTAAACTACCATCTTTGCAAAGACTTTTGCTGCTGTTCTGGGGGTTTGTTTCCAAAAGTTGCTCATCTCTGAGAAACATAACCCAATTCCTTCCTGAACAGTACGAAGGTTGGACATTCTCATGATGTCCATAGTTTCATCTGAAAATTGTACTCAAGGTTGACTCAAACTTGTGGGGTCAATGCAGAGTGTTTGAGGAAGCAGTGTGGGGTGTTGCCTTAAGTGCATCCACAGACGTGCCTCCACCTAGCTTTAATGTTGTAAATGATCAGAAGCGTACAAAATAATGACATTAAAATCAGGACTGTCACAAATTTAAAGGTAAAGTAATCTGTTTTTAATTTAAACATATCTACAAAATAAAAAATCATTTTTGGTAGTTTGGTTCATTCTTGCTGAATTAAAACATGACAAGTTTAGTCTGATGTAATGTCAGATAGTAAGGGGGGGAGAGGGGGGAATGATTGATGTCTTTAAATATCTGGTTTCAACTGTAAATGCTTCCCCCACTGTTGTGGGAAGCTGCTTTAGAAAGTCCTGTGAAGCAATAATATTTGAATCACAAACAGCTTCCGAATGCCAAAAAAAAAAGAAAAAAGAAAAAAAAAGAAGAATAGAATAATAAGTATGCAGGACAATAGAAGTGTGATTGCAGTAGAGAAGAATAACAATCATAGGACCAGTGGAAACAAAAAACAGTCTTGGCATAACAAACAATGAAAAAAAAAGTTGTGGTCATGATTATAGGCAGGATTGGAGCACATTCATGACTCAGCCTCTTGCTTACAGTGCAGTTTTGCTTTGTAGGTGTCGTAAATTGGTCCAGGCACCCCGAGCTTCAGTTGGACTGCTGGGGTGGTCCTGCAGCAGCCTCATCCCAGGGTGGGCTAACGTCAGCCTGCAGGCCCATTGGGCTTGTCAATGTCACTTTGCTGCTTCTATTCTGGTCTCAGAGTGTAGAGGAGTGAGTGGCTGCAGTGTTTGGGTGGGAGTGAGGGAAAAAAACAGAAGAACCTGTTACAAACTCATGGTGGTCTCCTCATTTTCCAAGCCATGAGATGCATTTAAAATGAGAGGAATTTGCAATGTGCAAAGTGCTTCTGTTTGATGAGTGGAATCCTCAAACTGATACCAAAAGAATGCCACTGGTGAGCTGCAAAAAGACTCAGTAACGCCTCCAGTTATCTGGCAGGATGAAGTGGCTCTAAGAGAGCCAGAGCCTTCGCCACTGATCCATTGTCTAAGTCAAAACTTATTTTAATACTTTATAGCTTTGGCTTCGATTCTGCTTTGAAAATCTCTGCTCATTAATCATCAAATCAGACATTCAAACCCCCGACTGTTGGCAATAAAACAAAAGATGGGTTTTCCCCACTACTGGTAGGAGTATTAAACTCCAATTTATTCTAGCCATTTTTCATATGCGCTGAAGAGAGCAGTGAAGTAAAACAAAACCAAGTTCCCAAATGTTTCTGTTTAAATTATTATTTGTTTTATTATTAACCTTTGTTTCACCAGGAAAATTCCATTGAGATTAAGTATCTCTTCTACAAGGGAATTCTGTAATCCTAATAACTCAATTATTATGTTCCCTCTTCGAAGGTACGGTACTCGTTTTAATACGCCTAAATCAATTAATATGCTAATAAACTGCAAAACTGCCAGTTTACGATTGTTTTAACAATCAGTTGCAAATTAGGATTGGCAAAGCTTGTGGTTTTATATTCAGCACAAGTCTTTCTACTCCACAGACTGAACATTCTTTTGTTATATGATAACCAAAACCCTACTGCAGGATGTGACCACTCCTTTTTTTCAAGCTCATAAAAAAGTGATTGTGATCTATTTGTTCCCTTATGTCCCTCATTTTAGTTGTGGGACACTCTTAGATCCTTTGTGTAAAGTAAAACTTGGCCTTTCTTAAATGCGTTTTATTGCATTCCTTCTCTGACCAAATTCCTCTTGTGCTTTTTAATGCTAGATGTTCCTCTGTATTTTCACAGAGAAGAGGCGTCTGCTGCCAGATCTGTGGGCTGTTGCGGTCCAAGAGAACAGCACCACAGGGAACTTCAGAATAACTCACTCGGATTTCAGTTTTTTTGAAATATAGTCGAGCCTGGTCGGATTGAGGGGGCGTGGGGGAGAGGGCTGCGGAGCGGGGGGCATCTCCCCAGCCCAATATTTCAAATCTAGGATGGAGGGGTACTCAGTTTGAAACAGAAGGCACAATGGCCTCTCGTATATGTAGCATTAAGCTACCTGCATTTTTACTGAGTGCACATGGTTGCAGGCTAATAATGCTTAAGTTTCCCCATGACAGGTGCTGGAGTCCTATGTGTCTGAAGTGCAGCTTAAGAGTTTTCTGTATTTTTACAAGTCTAGCCTTGGTTGGTTGACCCCACACATGGCTCTGTTGCATGGAGCTGAGGCAAATGGCTTGACACAATAGTGCTAGATAATACGCAAAATCCACAGAAAAACATAAGCACTGCTCCGGGATTCTTGGAAGAAAACAAAGTTTCTAGTACTTGTTGTGAGTTTTAGTATCAAGTGACAGTGGCCTGCAAATGTATTCATACTGTTTGAATATATCAAACATGTTTGATTAAGATCATGTGACGCATTCGAAACCAAAGCACATTTTGCACACACAATGTAAAGTAGGGACAAACGATGCAATAATAATAATAATGATAAAAGAAAAACATTAAAAAGCAGCATAAGATGTACCACAAAGACCACAGGTGGTGCATAGTTCTGAAGTAAAAGTAAAATTACAAATGATTTTCAAGGCTTTTAACAAATAAAAATCTGAAAAGTGTGGTGTGCATTTGTATTCTGCCATCTTTATCAATACTACCAAATACAATTCAATGGAAGCAATTGCCTTAAAAAAACAACATTTTTCTCAGGCCTTCTTTGGGAAAAAAAATCAACAAAGTTTTTTGAAGTCACATATTCTCATTTGCATTTTGGGGATGGTGTTTGCATTTTCCTGTTAAAGAAATGCAAAAGGATAGAACTTTTGAAAACTAATTTTCTTTAACTTTAGTTTTTAAACAGAAAGTCTTACAAAACGATATTCTAACAAAAAATATTAAGATAAAAACTTATCTTAGTAATCATGCCCTAGACAATTATGCATATTCAAAACTTTTGAAAGACCTGAAATCTCTGTGTCTTATGCACTCAGGCTACAAATATCCTTGCTTTTATCTTCATGGCTCATGATCGGAGTATTTTATGTAATGATTGTTTACAATCATACCATACTGAAAGCCGACACAGGAAGAAGCTTGTACGCATCCAGTAATAGGTCTATCTAGTTTAAATGAAGCTTGTAATATCATATGTCCACAGGATACATTGATTAGCTCCTGCACACCAGAGACCATTGACTACCCCTCATCCCTCCTCTCCAAGCCCCCCAATCCCCACCTCTAATGTTGCTCATTGGAAATATGCTAATGAGATTTGTCACGATCGCTGATTCCCTTTGAACTTTTTATTTCGTCACGGCCTGATTGAAACCACAGAGGTAGAGAGCAGGAGGTTTTCTGCTGCAAGCCCACGGCCCCTCTTCCACCATCTGCTGGACCTCATTTCATTTGAATAATAAATGATTCCCTCTTTTTTTTTTCTTTTTATCACTCCCTCCCTTCCTACCCTCTCCCTCCACCCACCACCCCTCCTCTGCTACACAGAGGCGCCTCATCTACTTGCAAGTTTCTGCAGTTCAAGGAAAGAAAAAAAACGACACCAGGCATGACGGAGCATTGTTGCTTCTCACTGTAATGCGTTGCTCAGGCTCTACGGGCTGAACCAGACCGCTCACTGCCTTAAAACTGGCTGCAGCATGAAGATGTTACTCTGTTATTCAAAGCTGAAATATGCTCCCCTTTAAGATGCGAGCCCCAGATGGGGTTGAAGCCTCTCTTTATTTTTGAATAACTGCGCATGAATGGAAAGCCTCAGCATCCTGTTTCTCTTAAAGAACAAAAGGATGTTGAAAAATATTTTCATGCTGGGCTAATTCTCTTAGATGGAAAAGAAGAATAGAAGCAGGAGCATATTTTATCAGCAGCATGTTCTTATATGGTCATATTCCTTCTTGTGTCTGAGGCCACAGAAGAAGAGAAAGGTGCTCAGTGACGTATAAAACAAAACTTGTAGACGAGCTGTTTAGTGTAAAGGACATACAAATGTTCTTGTAGAGCTGGTATCAGAGGCTTGCACTATTTTTTCAGCGCAGTCCCTTGCTGTCAATTTACATAGTGCCCAGCTGGGGAAGTGCTGGACCAAATCTAATTCAAACTTTTCAAACCTCAAAGACACTGCATGCTCCAAATAGCAGTAAAGGCAATGGCCTCTGCCCTCTGGTGTACATCCCGTTGACACACTTCATACCTTCAGTTCTCAGTGTCGACACTGTAACATGTGCTCACAAATAGATTCAAATGCAGTCAATAGGAGCCTCTTTCTCCTCTGCTGCCAGCATCTGGATTTCAAAGTGGTGCGATTAGCATGCACATACTTGATTTGAATTCACTCCATTATAATTTCCACTTCATATGAAATGCAGTCAGGAAACAAATGTTAGCAGGATACCGGTCCCAGCTTTGTACAGAACAAAACAAATGATGCTTGAACATTACAGTGTACATTTTCTGCAAAGGGGAGAGTTTTACTGGTTACAGCTGGGGAATTTATTAAGAGCACACGTTTTAGCCACTCTGTTGAAGGGAAGATTAGGAGAGTACGTAAATCTGCTCCCCCGCTGCGAGCCTCCGCCAGCTTTTAGAGTGATTGACCTTTGCATGTTTCCAGAAGCTTGGAAACGGGGGAATGCCCTTGACACACTAGGTATGAGAGAGAGAAAAGAAAAACTAGCAGAGACCCGAGGGATCAACGGGGGCAGTGAAGCAGGTTGTTCCATTTCCCCTTCATTTAAAACCACCAACTAGCTCTGCATAGGCCATGTGTCTGACCACTGACAATGAGGGTAGACTACAATTAAAGAAATAATTATCTGGAAAGCCTGCAGTATGGAAGCTCTTCACACACACACACCCACACAAGTATATATATATATATATATATATATATATATATACTGCTCAAAAAAATAAAGGGAACATTTCACTTTAATTTTGTGTGTGGCTCCAAATCCAGGCCTCCAATGGTTAATAAATTTGATCTCCATTGATGATTTTTGTGTGATTTTGTGGTCAGCACATTCAACTTTGTACAGAACAAAGTATTCAATGAGAATATTTCATTCATTCAGATCTAGGATGTGTTATTTGAGTGTATATATATATATATATATATATATATATATATATATATATACACACACACACACACAAAACAGTGTTAGTGGCTCCTAAAGACCTGGGACTGAGTTGTTCTGGAATAAAAATGTACTCTTTTCAGATAATTATTTGTAAAATAAGTTCAAAATTATTCATCATTTATTTCCTACTTCACAACTTTGTCTACTTTTGTGTTTGTTATAAAAACAAAATCTCAATGGGACACACTGAAAATGATGGTAGAATACAGATTAGTTTCAGTAAAACTTTTACGGATGCATGTATGGTTCTTCAATGCTCCTGGGACACAAAGACGAACCTCCCACTTCCTCTCCTGTTTCCCTTTTTTTATCAGATCTATCAGCAGTGATAATGGCTTGGCAGTCGCCACAGCTGGTGCCTTGCATTGCTGTTTCAATTAGTGGACTGTTTAAAATATTTCATTATTAAAGCTAAAGCGCGATCACTGGTCTATAACAGCCGAGTGCAGTCAAGATCCCTGAGGATAAAGTGGTGATAATCTCTAGGATAAACACCAGCTCAGCAATAAAAACATGCATTATAAGGTTTGATTAAGCACTTGGCAGATGAACAAGTAGCGATGACTCTAACATGAAGCAGTTGTGTTGGCCGTGTGCAGGAATCATACGTGGTCATGAAACGGGTTCCCACTGTAATCTGACTGTGTATTGCAGCTCCTTTGGGTATCTATTAAGAGTAATTTGTGGCCAGTCAGTGTGCTAACTGCATTATCATGCAGGAAACTCATATTCTGCCCTACAAAGGCAAAATGCTGCATCAACATATTTCAGAATAAAACTGCATTACGACTTGATTTTGACCTTTTCAAAAAATGCAGCCACAGATATGAGTAATTTTGTTCCAGAGCAAGTGAAAGGTAGCTTTTGAAATAGAGAAGGCTAACCTCAGCTTAAACTAAAGATATAGTTCTTTTCTGATTCTGGCCTGCTCTTATGTGAAACTTTTTTTGTTTTACCTCTTCAGGATATTTTTAGTTATTCAATTTTTTTAATGCCTTGTATAGAATATAACCTTAAAAAAATAATTTGGCACATGAAACCAGTGATTTAAAAAGCAGTTAAGCCCCCCTATAGCTCTTATTACCTTTCATGTACCAGTACAATCAAGATGTTGATTACATTGATGCACAACTTTAATAAGGATTCATAACCCAATGGAAAATTCACATGCTGTTTTCCCCATCTGATGGCAATAAAAAAAGGGGGAAAAGAAAGCACATATAAAATTATAGCAAAATGGAACAAATTATCAATTTTCCACATTTAAAACCAAGATAGGAAAATGTTCCACATATGAAAGACCTGTGGAAATTACAATTTATACATTAGCATAGTAACATGTTAAGTATACGATTTATGGCTTTCATTATGACAACATGTGATACTTCAAGTTTCACATTGCCACCTCGAGTAACTTTATGGTTGTCACATGTTAATTTGTTTGTATTTCAAATATTATTGTCATGAATATATTCCAACTTTTTATAATGTGCAATAATGTGTCCACAGTCTACACACAAACAAAATTGTTTGTAACCCCCTGAAACTGACAAAAGTAACAGATAAAAATTGACTGAAAATGAATAAATGAAAATCATACATTGCTTTTGACATGTGGTTCAACAAAATCACTTTCCAAAATAAAATAATGAAACAGGTTTGATAAAAATAATAATCCAAGCCAGGAGGAAAATTGATGACACACTGAAGAGACAGACGATGCTAATCCAACCAACCTCCAAAGAAACTAAAGGTGAACTTCAAGGTCAGAGTACATCAATGTCAGATTGCACTATACGTCACTTTTTGAGCCAAAGTGGACTTCATGGGAGATGAGCAAGGAAGAAAGCAAAGCATGAAAAAGCGAGACTGGAATTCACCACAATGGATATTAAACCATAAAGCTTCTGGAAGAATTTCCTTTGGACTGATGAGACAAAACTGGAACGTTTTGGCGAGGCACATCAGCTCACAGATGCAAATAATGAGGCATACCAAGAAAAGAGTACAGATCCTTCTGTGAAACATGGCAGAGGCTCAGTTATGTTCTGGGGCTGATTTGCTGCATCTGGCACAGGGTGTCTTAAATTTGTATAGGGTTCAATGAAATATCAAGGCATTCTGGAGAGAAATGTGTTGCCTTGTGTCAAAAAGCTTGGAGTTATAGGTTATAGGTCTTACAACAAACAACTAAAAACACCCAGAATGGCTAAGAGGAAAACTATGGACTGTTCTAAACTGGCCTTCTATAATCCCTGATCTAAATACTTATAAACATCTGTGGAAGGTGCTGAAATGTTCCATCTGGATAAGACACACTTCAAACCCGAGACAACTGGAACAGTTAAACCAAAATGCCTGTGGAAAGGTGCAGAAGTCTCATAGACAGTTACAGAAATCATTTGGTTGTAGTAATTATCTCAAAAGGTTGTACAAAAAAAAAAAATAACAATAAGATTCAGGTTTCATCATCTTTGTCCCAGCCTCTTTCAGTAGTTTGTTTTTTCTTGTAGATTTTCAATAGATAATTTTCTGCAATTTTTAATTTGTCATTACATTTGTCAGCTTTAAGTTATTTCGGTGACCAAGGTGGGCTTCTCTGTCGTTAACAGAGGCTTACCAACAATTTTGTCCATGTGCTTTTTTGACATGAATTTGACTTTGTTTTTTTTTTTGTTTTGTTTTGTTTTTTTTTTGCCTGTCGTTAATCAGATTTACATATGTTAACTTTTTTCAGAAAGCTATTCAGTGATATCAGGGAGAAAATGTTTCCAAGTTCCAAAGAACCAATTTTGTGTCTAAAAACAAAAGGCACTGTTTCCCAGCTTGATGTACTTGAATCAGTTCTGACTTCTCACTTTTTACAAAAAGATAAGAAAAAGAAAAAGGTTGCCAGTGTGACCTCTGCTGCATTTTATGTATGCTGAAATCAGTATGTGTTTGGAGTTCCTGACAGTTGAGAAAAAACTTAAAAAGTAAGTTAATAAAGAAGAAAAACAGTCGGTCCAACTCTTGCTAAGGAATATGTACTGAAGGGAGTAGCACCTACCTCTACTGCAATCTACTGCCGAATCAAAAGTGTTCAGTTCTAAATACATTGGTTCTATTCTATTCATTTTGTTTATTAAGTGCAATCCAACCAATGTATTCAAAACAAAACAGAGCCAAATTTAATCAAAAGACATTCCGACAACAAACAATCACATTAGTATGTAGGCTCGGAGGAAATAAAGAAAGGAAAATAATGAAACAGTTTAAATAATCACCCCAAGAGGAGAAATAATCAAGCCAATTCATTCTTTCTATATGCAAGTTGTCACTCAGGCTAAAATCTTTACTTTCACCATCACTGCTTCGCTGTAAATACTGCATTGTGCTTTTCCCGGTCAAATCTATCAGCGACTAATGTTTTATTCAGCTTTAAGGGAAACTAGGAATGTTGTTTTCGACACTCGGAAACAACTGAAAGAAAAACTGAGCTAACAAACAAATAAATTATATGTTTTAGAAAAACAACTCCACATTAAATACTTTATTCACAACTGGCACTCTTACCCCCAGAAACAAGCAACAAAAAGCAGTTAAAATTCACTGCTAAGCAAACATAAGGACATTATGCGTAATGCCAGGGAAACAACTGTTCAGGTGAATTTGTTTCCTCTCAAGGCAAACCTTTAGTTTTCATTTCGCTTCTGCTGCTGCTGCTGAATTTGACTTTGTCTGTTACGTTGCCAGGTTCACGGTCTTTGTGCACAGATACAAACGGAAGAGAGACTCTGTGGCGCAGTGTGGTGCACACCGTCTGATAGTCAGGCCAGAATTGCCGTCTATAGGCCGGATAGGGGGCCATAAGCGGCAAGGGGAGACGGGGAGAGAGAGAAAGGGCCCCCGGCAAGCTGCCCTGGCTTTGTTTACAACAAAAAGCCATTGTTTGATGTGGTCGCACACCCGGCTCCACAGCTCCCACTCCCACAGGATGTGCTCTGGGTAAAATGCCAGACGGAGGCCACTGCTGGATGACTTCGACCTCGCGCCGCACTGGGACTCTTAGCTGAGTCTTCCTCAGGCCTCTGGAGAAATAAATAAAACAATAACAGCTTGATGGTCTTTAGTTTGGTATCTATTATGGAAGGAATCTGTAAGAAACATTTAGCAGCTGTTACCTCAGTGGAGTTCAGATCAATTTTCACTGAACTGGGGAGAGCAAAGAAAACATTATATGGTGGACCAGAAGTAAATGTGTGCGTAAAAAAAGAGGTATATTCTTCCGGCTAATATTAATGTGTTTGTCTTGGGGTTAGTGAGATTTTTAATTGTAATGGGTTTCTTTGTTTTGTTTTTTACAAGTGGATGATTTCATCTTCTTTAATCAAGGTATGTTCCGAGCATTCCTGGCAGGAGTGCCGAGGCTTTAAGATAAATATTTGCGAGGTGATCAGATAATCCGCTCGTTTATTGCCTGCAGCTGTTTTTTAGCCAGTCTGATAAACACAATAAATCAAACCTGGCAGAGTTGTTAAGGAGGAAAACGAAAACATATACAGCAGTAAATTTTATTTAATGTCATTTCTTGACCTTCTTACTCAAAGGGAAGAAGTGTGTTGGTTTGGATTGAACAGATGCATGAATAATCAAATCCCAGTCATCCTACCGAAAGCACATCAAAATGCATAGGATGCTGATTATTCAAACACAGCTTGTCTTCTGCCAGGTAAAAAAAAATTCTTATTGATTTATTTTTCATTGAATACCTATGAGGTTTCAACAGAAAAGATAAATTATGTTGTATACTAAAAATCTTGTTTTGACTGTACCTTGTAAAAGTTTTCATATTCTGTGAAGTTTTAAAAAAAAATCATCTTACAACTAAAAAGCTTCAGTAAAAGTCACTGGTATTGTTTGGGACTGAGCAGCATAAAGTAGTGCTTGATTATAAAGCCAATGGAAAAGGAGACATTGGCTTCAGGGTATTTTAAGTATAAAGTGCAGCATATATAGTCACTTCCCCTACGAGTCAATGTGACCACCTTTTGACAGTAAAAGTCTTTCAGAGTGTGTCTCTACACGCTTTTCAAAATTGCTCAAAATGTGTCCGAATGGGCAGAATATCTGTGAATATGAATTTTTCAAGTTTTACAACAGTTTTGCTCATTTGATTTTGGTCTGGACCAGGGATGTCACTCTTGTTTTCATTTAAGGCCATTTCATGATCATGAATGTCTTTAAAGGGCTGGTTGTGGCTAAATGTATTGATGAAACTAGCAATTGTCAAACTGTTAAAATATTAATAGTTGCTCAGCAGTCTCCAGTCTCTTTTCAAGCTTTTCAGTCGAGGCACTGCATATTTTTATGCAAAATAAAATGAAATATAAGAAGGGTACCCCAAGTGCGACACTAATTGGCCAAGGGATTCCTCCGAAGCGTCAGTGATCAAGCCGCTTTGGCTAAGAAGCTAAGATTATATGTGTTTGCACAGCAACTTAATACAAACATATTGTTCTAGGCCACTTCCAGTCCCATTCTGCCTGATCCTACCATTCTGTGCCAAATCATCATTACAATCAAGCTGCGTCCAACTTGTTTATAGAGGGCATCAAACCCAGAGGGCGTTTGTTGTGTTTATGATGCTGCTACTCAATCGAAACAAACTCGGACCACATAGGGGACATGCATCGAAAGGATTTCTGCAAGAACACCCAAAGCTTCATATCACACACAAGTGATTCCTTGAGGGATCGTCCAGCTGAACGCCTCGGTAGAAACAACCCAATAAAAGGTGCAGGAATTGCTTCCCGAAGGACCAATTTATATCAACCACATAGCATGCTGTGTAAAAAAAAAAAAAAGAAAAAAAAAAGGATGGTTCAAATAAAAATTCTTTTTACTTTAAAATGTTTAAAGTTAAAATTCTTCAAATAGCTTCAAACTCTTTTGCAATAAATAATTGTTGGTGGAAAGCATTTAAGTAGCTCTTTAGCCTGCTATGGCCATAAAGTAGACTGTACCAGTAGCTTGCAAAATGGTGATAATCTGGGCCTAAAGCAAACAGGGGAAGCTAAGACACGTATGGTGGTAAGCCAAGTTCAATCCATGCTCTGACCTTGCTGCTCACATGCAGGAAAGACATGAAAGAAGCGTTGATGTCTCTACTGCCCCCAAGAGGTGCTGGATCCACGGGCAGGAAGGGGAGACAGCTTCAAAGCTGGACTTCATGCACGTTTAGCTTAAGAGTTTAATAAACTCTTCAGGAGCTGATGAGAGAGGATTGTTTGAGTCTGAATGAGAAGCATATTTAACCGAATGATTTACTGCGTTTAAGCAAGCCAAGTATCCCTGCAGGAAACCAAACATACTGTGAGTCTTAGCTGTTTCATGCAGGCTCCATTTATTTAATTTTTCATGTCGGTGGAAGTACAGAGCAAGCAGGAAACCCCTACAAAAAGCCTACCTGTTAGTCCTTGAGCAGTTCTGAGAAACAGTCCTAAGTGAACATTTTGAAGATGAAATATTCTCTCTGCCTTTGCTCTTTTGATGTGATGTCTCTGGCAGAGTTCGAGAAAAGCAACACAAGCGATGACAGAGTAACCAAAATTCAGGCCGCCTAACTATAACGGCCCCTTTTTTTTTTTTAATGCAACACACAAGACTGTCAAGATAGTTTATTGCCAGCTGTTTCATCTGTCAGCAGTCATGGCTGGAATTAATAGAGTCTTAAACATAGGCAGCTGTGAATTTTCTATACTGTGGCTTGTGGCATCAGAAGGAACAGTTGTTATACTGATATGATGAAACGTCCGTATACAATGTGGCGCGGCTGCTTTGTTTCATCTCATGAAAAACATTGAAGCTGACTGACTGCAAGATATGCAACTCAAATGAATAATCAGGCCGTGCCGAGGTGGCTTTGATAGAACAATGTGATCCATGCTCGCTTTTTGACGTAATTACACATATATCACGCTGAAAGTAATTATGTGTGGATTTATCTGTCGACGTAGATAGATCAAGGAGCCAGACTCTGCTTATAATCTTTAAAAGTGGTCATAACTAACATTTATTTACAGTTTCTAAGGGACTATTAAATATGTCATTTGGCATTCGATTGAGTTTTAAAAACTATCTTCCTAGTGTCTGACAATTTTTAAAAGAAGTTCTTTTGTCATAGTTTTGCCACGCAGCTGTGACCAGTGAGATGATCAAGCATAACAAGCCTCCGAAGCTCTAGGGGAGACAATGCAAGTCTTTAAAGCCAATTTTTTTTTTTACCACTTTTTGATGAGAAGAAAACTGAATTTTACATATATAATGATAATAGATGTATGTAAAACTTTGACAGGTACTCTATATAAGAAGATTACACAGTATTAAAAATAACATTTAATTCTAAAATCAAAACAATTCATTAATAATCAGCTGGTAATTTCCCATACCTGAAAAGTATTAAAGAATGGTGTACAATGCACAAAATCAATGTGCAAACGTCTTCACATGTAAGGGTCTTGGTTTGGATTTTCTACGTAGCTATCACTGTTTGAATTTATAAGAGGATTTTTTTTTTTCTATGATACTCAGCGTCAATACCGGTTCCTTCTCTTTGATGAGTCAGGATGAATTTACTCATATAATAAATGTAAATAAGATTGTCAGCTCTGCTAAGCTCTGCAAGTCTGCTTGCAGCTTTAGGAGACTTTCCTCATATGCTGCAGGGCTGAAAACCTGGGAGTCTGAACTGTCAGTAACCCAGCCATTATGCATCTCTTCCTGAACCTCTGTGTGTGTACACAAGGCTGCTGCAGCACACCTCAACAGGCGCTTGTTTTGCCTCATGCTGCCAAGAAGGCTGGTTCTGGAAGTGTCATGACAACATGTACAATCACTTGCTTTTCACCTTCTGATCAATACACTATTGGCTGCTGTGGAGATATGAACACTGCCCTGCTTGAGCAGCCAAGCTTTAGTCAACACCTGCTGTGAAACCACCAGCCTGCTGCACATTAATTTCAATCCTAGATTAAACATATTTAAGAACAGAGCAGCAGTGCTGTCAGGGCAACCATAGTGATTTTTTTTAAACTACATCTTCCTCTCTGCTGGAGTCAATAGCATCTCCCTGAAGGTTTTGAAGTAAGGAACCAGCCTCGGTGTTTTTTCCAAAATGTGGATCTGGAGCACAGCAACAACAACACAAGCAATGGATTTACAACACCTCATAGAAGTATGAACTTGAACTTTTTGTTATATTTATCGTTGTAGCAGCCACGCACCTAAATGTAATTTAGTGCCATTTAGAAGATAGACCAAGACAAAATAGCATCTACAACTGTAATTGTTTTTGCGATGTCTCAACTACCTATGCAGATTTAAAGAATGGATATTTTTGCCCATATCTGTTTGCAAAATAGCTCAAGCTCAGTCATATTAGATGGGGGACATGCGAAAACGTCAAATTTCAAGTCTTTCCACTGTAACTTACAACCCCACCAGGACCCTTGTGGTTAGGTTAGGCATTTACTTCTCGTAAATAAAACTATGTAGGGACCCTGGAACACCGGATGGCCGGGTAAGTCCTCCAGGAGGTCTTAAACCACGACTGGCAACTAACTTGTGTCAACTCTGCTCCACAGGTATGTTGCCACATTTTGATTTGTAGATTTGTTTGTTTGCCTGTTATAACACTTACATCCCATACTGATGATGCACACCATGTGCATACTCATTTCCCTGACTTTCACAGTTCTGTTGGAAACCTAAAGTTTAGGTTGTGTTGAATATATTTACTTTTGAGAACTCTCATACATGATAGTTCTATCCTTTTGTTGAGACCTTTGAGCTGCCTTACTTTATTTTGGAGCAACTGGATTTGATGTGTTGTGAAAAATACATTCTCCTATTGGTGATTTCTTTTGTTTTTGCTTTTTCACCATAAGCGAAAACAATGATAATCTGGTGTTCTGAAATAAATAATGATATGACATATGAACCAGAGTAAAACAAAAAACTGTTTTTATATTTTGTACAATGACTTGGTAATTCTGTTTGCTTGCAGAAATGCCTACAGGAGAATCTACAGACACCAGTTTGTGACCACAAGCGCAAGCCCAATTCAACTACGCTGCAGGAAAGTAATTTGAAGCACTCTAATAAGTTGATCTCCAAGTAGATAAAAAGGTTTTGAATTGGCCTAGTCAAAGAATTAAATATAAGTGATGTGCTGTGGCCTGAGGTTGAGCAGGTTGTTCACGCTCAGCACCCTTCAATATGGTTGGAAGCAATAATAACAGAACAATGGGCCAAAATTCCTCAACGGGTTGAATTGCTTATAACCCTCAAGAGAACCATCATTTTTTTTAAATCTAATATTAAAATTGACTGTTGATCTGAAATATTTATTAGTGTCAACAAAGAGCAGCTACTAGGCACTTTATTACTACAATGTATGTGTGACTATATTTTCAAATATGCATTACAAATTTAGTATCAATTAAATTTTACCTCTTTGTTTTCCTGACACTTAGCCCCAACTTTCTTTTATGTTTGTTGAATATGAAAAAAAGATGATCAAAAATAAAATATTTAAAACTATATATGCCAAAACTCAACTCAGTAAACGTTTGTTGCAGTCTCACATACTAATTAGCTTGTATTCTGAGATAATAAAAGCAGCTTGATCATCGTATATCTATCTATTTTGCAGCAGATGGCCATGGGAAGTTGCCGGCAGGCCATTCATTTGAAATCAAGGGAACTGAGAATGTCAAAACAGGCACTTGGTAGCAACTCATCACATCTTTATTTTAGATAAAAGAAACGAGCCTTGAGTAATGATGTATGAGGGTGTCCCATTTTGAAGGGAATGTTTTTAACCACAAAAAACATTCCTTTTTGTGGAGTAAAGGGCTCTGAAGTCATTCACTTGGTGTAGGTGCAGCACTGGGAAACTAGATATAAAGTCGGACTCTTAAACACGAACAGTAAAAGCAAATTCTTAACACGCTCGTGTTATTGGCACAGTCATCTTTTGGGAAAGGGGGAAAATATTAAGTAGCTGTTGCTAAACTTTAGGGTTGGGGTGACTTCAGCCCCTCCTGTTATAGTAGTCTACGACAAAAACGGCTGCACCAGGTTAAAGCATTAATTCCAGCCAAACGGTGCAGCTAAAGCTAAAAATGACTTCCACACAATCACCCAAAGTGGGCAGGGGAGTGGGAGGTGGCAATTTGGAACGAGAATTTAAAGAGCGAAGGCACTGCCAAATTAAAACCGGCTTATCACTGCTACTTCTGTGAGCAGCAGCCATTTAAAACTGATTTTCTTTATGCATTTTGACTGACAACTGCAAACTTTTCATTTATGAACCACGGTTGTCATGGGCAACAGAACATCATCTCTTGTTCTTAATGCATTTTCAAACTTCTGTTCAATTTAGGAGCGACATAGGAATTTCTGAAGCAACTTTTTTTTTTTGCACATTTACAGACCGTGTTCGTCAAACTTATATGAATTATCTTGCTAAGCCAACACGGACGTTCGCCAACATATATTTCAGTTATTCTTGAGAATAGGGACAAAATGGGTTTTAATTTTCCCATAATTTTTTTTTATTATTTCTCAATCTTATGTATGTATGTAAATATGACAAATAATGTTTAGGAAATGTAAAGATGCTAAGGTACAGGCTCCCAGTTGCAACATTTTAAAAAAAAATTACATTTACAATCAACCTGACCTAGTACGTTGTCATCACAATCTGACAAAAATAAATTAAAAATCATTTTTAATGACCCTATTAGTGATATTTTTACTCATTTTACAGACAATGCTTCTCAAGAAACAAAATAAATATTATTTAAAACCAAAAACAACAAAAAGGCCATCTGACGGAGTTGACAGTGCATGACGGAGTTGACAGAATTGAAAGTGGTGACAAACTAGTGAATAAAATGAAAAACTTGATACATGTGAAGTTATGCAATTTATGTAAAATATATTAAAATGAATTAATTGCACATTTAAGTGAGATTTGACAACAATTTCACTGAAAGAGTTAGAAAAACTCTGATGGAGTTGACATCTGATGGAGTTGACAAAAACCAAACTACCTCAATTTATATGATGTTATTCTGAAGGAGGCCATATTGTAGCTCATCAGGTCCATGAAATCTTTACAGTTTACCAAAATTAAGCTTTTATTTCACAAAATTTCATCAAAGTTTTGTAAATTGTCAGTTATGGAGTTGACACATCATTGTTGTGACAAGCAACTTAGGAACAAAACAGGGAAAAAAAACTAAAGAATAACATAAGCTAACCAGAGCTAATTAGCCATCTT
>NW_006799966.1:3137060-3201602 GCF_000485575.1 Poecilia formosa | reverse complement strand
AATTTATTGATACCTCTATAATTATTTATATGATTACTTATACTTAATTGTCACAATATATAATTTTAGTATTTCTTTAATTATTTGAAACTATTATAATGTATTGAGTTCTGCTCCTGGACAAGGGATTTTACAGGCATCATCCACCAACTACAATGTTTAAAATGAAAAAATATTCAGCAAATACCAAGAAAATATAAGTTGTTGTGCACACATGACCCAGGTTAGTTGAGTCAGATTTTTGAAAAAATTATATTTTGTGTATATTTTATTCAAATTTTGTGCTTTATCTATAGGACCCGTTTTGTCCCTATTCTCAAGAATCACTGATTTCCATTTTATAATGAAAATACCTAAGTAAGAAGGATTGTTGTAAAATCCAGCAAATAGGTTACAACAATTCACTTGAACTGTATTTCCAGCATTTTTGAAAATGCTCAGTATAACAAAGAATATTATTATAATCTATTATAATAAATTAAATAATTTTGATAACAGTTTAACAAAGATTTGACTAAATGAAATAAATGCAATAAACTGAAAATTATCTAAAACTGTCAATAATGAACAGAGAAATTGAGAACAGTGTGCTTCTAAAAGATTTGCCTTTGGTCTTGTATGCTGCAATTGATGCAAATCTTCTTGATTTCAGTTGTATGTACAGTTCAAGGTGGATTTTATTCAACATGTTACCCGCTTGCTTCCTTCAGCTTTAATTGTAATCATGTATTTTCAGCTACAAACAAAAGTAAAAAGGAAAACAATGTTTCGTGGTGACAAGCCCGTAGTGTAGAAACACAGCTATGAGAAAAAAAAACAAAAAAAACAGTAATAGTAGGTAGTAAGCCATTATAAATAAATAAAAAATACTAAAGCAGATACATTTGCATTATTATTTCCCATCTACATTTTTCGTTGAGTCCATAATTACACCCTGTCTACAGAAAGGTACTCACAGGTGTCACAGAACAACAATGGAGGGCAATTTGTTCGGCGAATGACATTTCTGACACTTTGTCGTGTTTGTCCGAGCAACGTCATTTCTAGCCACTATGAGCCTTACTTTGCTCTGGGGGGGCTTTGACAGCTCCACTGCTATTAAAAGTGTGATTAGGCAAATTATATAGGCCTGCTTTTTAGCTGAAACTTGAGGAGAAAGCTGAATGCAGAAGCTGAATTTTAATCAGATTTCTGGGCTGTGTCAACCTACAGAGAACATAGATTCGCTGAAAGGCAAAGTTTATTTATTTATTTCAGCATAACTTTTCTAAAAATCATACAACTTTTTTTTATGTAAAAATGAATCAGTTAAGTTTAATTCAATTTGATTTGATGTCATTAGGACAAAATAGTAAGTAAAAAGAAATTATAGATTAAAATCACTGTTTTTGTGATTGTACTTTAAGGTCATTTGTCATTGGTACCTTCTGCAAATTAAATCCGTTTTGAAGAAAGTAATTGTAAAAGAAAGTTATAAGTATTTTTGCAGAAATTGCAGACGGCCAACAAGTCATGCAAGGGACAGAGCAAACATGTGAAAGAAGAGACTCTGGTCAGAAGAGACCAGCACTGAACTTTTTGACCTACTTGCAAAACACTATTTGCGGCAGAAACTAACAGTACACACAGATGCACTGTTCGGCTCTTGAAACATTGGGGACTTGGCCTAATAAGCCCTAATAAATGTGATTCTTTTAAATGACCTTTTAAATCTTGTGACATTATCAAAGTGACAAATTTCTAACATACAGGCTCCTCATTTCTTATATTTTTTGTGATGAGAAGAGTAATTAACAACAGTACTTAGCTGATTTTCTTCAATCTTGGTCCAATGTTAGATTCTTAAAGGGGCAGTGTTATGTGTTTTCCAGGCACAAAGGGCCATTTTATAGCACCAATTAATTATGTTACCTTCAGTTGTTATAAAAATGCTATTTGTACGAAATATGATTTAAAGGAAACTTGATTAATAATCAAAGCAGCTCTCCAGATATGTTTTTCATTAGAGAATAACATTATAATGTAAAAGTCACAAAACTTGATTTTACATAACAATGCCTGTTTAATATTCATATTCATTTAGAAGTAAGAAATTTGTTTTAGTTAAGACAAGATAAATACAAGCCAGGCCTGGAAGGAAACCCGTTAGAAGATACAAAAGACTCAAAACTGCAGTAGAGATTCAAGACAGCAATCGTAAACACACAGCCAGAGCTACAGCGGGTCAGTTTAAAGCACATTCATATGTTAGAATGTCCCAGCCAAAGTCTAGACGTAAATCCAATCAGGAATACATGACAGGATTTCAAAACTGCTGTTCAGAGATGTTCTCCGTCCATCCAGCCTGACTGAGTTTGAGCGTGTTTGCAAAGACGGTCTGGCCCATATTTCAATGTCCAGATGTGCAAAGCTAGTAGAGACACACCAAAAGTCTTGCAACAAGTCTCTTGACTTGACTCAGGAGGGCTGAAAGGAAAAGCATGTCACCAAGTCTACAAAATAATGTATTCTTTTACTTGATTCTCACATTTGTGCCCTACTTAGGAGCTTGTCTTTAAATAAAATTGCAACAAACATTGCACAGAGAGAGCGACAAGCGGTTTGAACACGGACTCCTGGCATACAAAGGTGAGGTTGTTTATGTTCAGTGGCCCAGCAGCACAGCAGAGTCCTGAGGATAAAGCCTTAAGCCAGAGCACAGCAGATAGCCAGGGGTGAAGTGAGTAGCTCAGACAATACTTTTAGCTTCCGAGGCAAGCGTCCTGCTGCAGTGGCACACCACACCAGATAATGTGTCACACAGCAGTATGCTGGTGTCGCCAACAAAAAGACCCTTATTCCCACTGTCAGAAGGAGACGTCATGGAAAGAATGAGAAACTACACTGCAAAGACTTTTAAAGAGGAAACAGATTAGGGGAGGAAAAGTCTCTTGAGCAGGACTTCAAGAGTAAGTTAGGGGAGGTGTGATGCTGCTAGCAATGGGAAAAGAGCTAGATTTTTTTTCCTCTCTGCCTCCCCTTCTTCCCATTCCTATGTAGGAATAGGCAGGCCGAATAATATAATTGGTTCCAGGAGCAGCCAACGATACAGGGAGGAACTTTAACATATCCCAAGAAATCTGACAGTACATGCCGACGAGAGTAAAGAAAAAAGGAAAACAAAATAAATGCAAGTTGACAGGCAGAATGGGGGACAGTTAGGCTTAGTGTTATTACCATGACAAAGAGAAAAGAGCACAGTGTCTGCTCCCTGCAAAGAGGGTGAAGAGGTTTAAGGACAGAGCAGCAGGAGATGAGGAAGTGGCACACTGAGCAGTGTGTGTGAGACTCTCCGCCTGCGGGTGCATGAGTGTGTGTGTGTATGTGTGTGTGTGTGTGAATCTGTCTCCCTCTGTCTCCCTCTGTCATGAGTGTGTGTGTAATCATACCTCTTGCAAGCCACAGCACTTTGTCTGCTCTGATATTAATGCTTTGCACCCAGAACATAGCAGCGAAGGCTCGCGGAGGATTTTTTTTCTCTTCTTCTAAAGACAGAAATGATTAAGTATGTTTGTTTTATGCTTGCACAGGCCCCAGAAATGGTGTTACGGATTGAATCAGCTGCAACAGAGACAACTATTAAAGACTGATAACTCCTAAGGGGCCCTTCAGGGCTAGCAGGAGATAGATTACTCCTCTGCAGGGTAAGAAATGACATCATCCCAGGCTGGAAGCTGTTAAGAAGACGGGCTTGAGCAGTGCATGCTCCGTGTACCGTCTTCAAATGTTTTACACACAACTCAAGCATTAGCATGAGGATTGGATAATTCTGGCACTTTGCATGACTTGACCAGATCAAACAACAGGAGGCAGGGTTAATCTGCACCATGAAAGTTTCTGCAGGAACACAACTATTCAGTCTGTTGGCAATCCTCAAGGGCAAATGCAGCGATACTGTCGGGAACAAGCTCTGATCTGAATTAACTTTGCTCACAACTGAGCAAAATTTAGAATCGCGCTGTTTATGTTCACCGGTGCTTTCACATGAATCCTTTCTCTGTCTTCCTCTAATAAGTCTTTCACTCTACGACAAAAATCAAAACAAATAAATGAAGGGAAGTAAATGAATAAAAATATGTTTCAGGAGAAGAGTTTCACTCCAAATCGGTTTTTCTTAGAGCATAAAGCATTGCAGCTGCTCGACGCTGCATGCATTAATAAGAAAACGACAAGAGAAAAAAAAAAAGTAATTTCGCATCATAATGAGGCCATTTTAAAAAAGGAAACAATACGTTTTTATTTAAGGCTGTGTTTAAATATTCATAATTTATGAAACAGTATGCATGCAAAAGTTAGCATATTCAGAAAGAGTTCAAACTTAAATTGTGCGTGAAGATTGTTTCTGTTTGTTGCTTTATAACATGCACAAATATTTACAGTAATATATTGATGGCATTGAAGGACTAATTAACAACCAAAGGAATTAAATTTATATTAAGAGATAATAAACAATTAAGTAAATAGCTTAAGAAGGGAAAAAATGCTATTTGATAGAAATTGGAAATATGCATATATGTACACACTAATTGGCTTTTTAAAGACAGAAATAAAAAGGTTTTAAAGAGCAGACTGCAATTGTTTTTCATTAGCAACTAGAGTGCACTGATGGAATCCGAGGATATCTGCAAGGTGAACCAGCACCCTGCAACCTTCAGACTTTATAAACAGATATTTCCATGAGATTAAATGCAGTATTAAAGAACTGAACACCATTTTGTGGAATGAGCATCTTGACATTTTTTGTGAATTTCTTTTCTATTAGATCACCAATATGGAAAGGTTTCTCTTGCACACAGGCAGAAATTATGTCACTTTAACAACGGATACTAATTCTATTAAAATGTGTTTTAACTGTTTATATAGTGATTTAAAAACAGCTAAAACGTGGTTTGACTGCACCACGCTTGTGCAATCAAACGTGGTGCACGTTGTGTTATGCAAACCCAGCAATTTCCGAAATCATGTTTAGGTAGACAATTGCTCTTTCATTTTATTACAATTTAAAGGGATGGTATGTACTGTACCTCTAAAATTTCTAAATATTTTACCGTAAAAATCTTATTTACATGTTTTTGCCATTTTGACCAATGGGATATCCAGATATTTTAAATTAAACTAGAAAAAAAAACACTAGTAAAAAATAATACATAAAATAAAATAATAATAGGCACATAAATGCTCATGTTATCATTATAGTTGAATCCGAATAGCGACACCGTTTGTTGCACTGTTGCCTGGCAGCATGGAGTTTGCATGTTCTGTCTGTGGATGCATGGGTTCTCAATGGGTACTCCAACTTTCTCCCACGGCCCAAAAACAAGGCTGCTACTGCTAGGTTAACTGGTCTCACTAAATAGACCTTCAGTATAAGTGTGTATGTGTATGCGTGTGTGTGTGCGTGTGCGTGCGTATCTGCGTGTGTTTGTGTGGTTGGTTCTCATGTGTGTGGCTATCTGACTATGTTGTTCCCCTCCTATCTCCTACAGTCCCAAATCTGTAGGAGATAGATACTGGCCCCCCACAAATGATATTTTTATTATTATTATTATTATTATTATTATTATTATTATTATTATTATTATTATTATTATTATTATTATTAATTTCTCAGTTTTTTATTTGCATTTCTTAATTCAGGACAATATGAATACACATATTCACTGGAACAGAATATTTCCTGTCTGGGTTATCGGTTTTTAGCTGAAACCTACAACCTTGAACTCCCTCAACAGATTTGAACGGAGCTTGTGGAGCCTCATAAAATATTATTATGGGTTCCAAATCAAAATTGCTTGGTTATCTCCTCCTCAGACTCGCAAAAATTGGTGATTCATTCTGGTCTGCTTTTAATGCCAGAGAGCTGCCAAGATATTATAGTGTGTTTTCTCGTCCAATGCTGTTGGGTGTGTCACTTTAGACCCTGCAACATGTGTTATTTTTTTTCCTCTCGCTGGCACAAACACATACCCACACACACACACGCACACACACACACACACACACACGCATACAGACGCACTTTATCGGCTGGTATCTTTTTACTTGTTAGGAAGTTTTTTGCTGCACAGGGAATTAGCAGAAGCAACATGTTTTTTGTTCTTTTGTTTTTTTTGCCACACCACATTGCCCCAGACAAGAAGGATATGTTTTCCTAACCTCTTGTTTTGAAGCACACTACAATGTGGCAAATTTCTCTCTTCTGCTTGAGAAATTCTAGCCAAGTTATCTGCAAAAGTGAGTGGGAAGAGCAGCAGCTGCTGCTCCAAAGTTTTATCTAACCGGCATTATAAATTTCAACAGCAGATATTAAAATGAACATGACTGTGTGTTTAGCACAAGATATAAGGAGGGGCGGGGGGGGGGGGGGAATAACTAAATGGGAATTTCTCTGAAATGGAAAAGAGGAAAAGAGATGTTCCAATGATCAAAGATTTTTACATCCAAAGGAGAAAAACACAATTCTAGAGTTTCAACATCAAAATAAAAAGCCTAATACTAAAATGAGCAGTCATGTTGACTGTGCTCCAGCTTCAAGTGGATATTGATTTTCTAAGTAAAAGTAAAATAGTTTTGAGTAAATTTCTGTTCAGTATCCCAATTTAATTTAGAGTTCAGTAAGCCCAAATATTTACTTACTTGTTTCCTCCCATGGAAAATTTTGTTTCATCATTTGTTAAAAAGAGTATTTGACTCTGTGACATAACAAAAAATGACACATTTTCATTATTTGTAGCTAATGTATTATATTAGTAAGTGGGCTACTAATGCACAGGCTCATGCAAAATTATTCAAAGCATTAAACATTTTCAAATTTTATCGCATTAACACCACGAAAGAACAAGGTTTAGAATACATGTATACATTTTTAGAATACATTTGAGCTTTTTTGCTAAGAAGAATGGGACACAGTTGGGAGAGCCCAAGTGAGCAGCAGTTTTAATTACAGCTTTATTTGTTTTTGTTTGTTTGTTTTGCTTTATTTGACAGAAAAGTGGGTAATGAGAGAAGGGGGAAGACATGCAGTAAAGGTTGCCAAGGCTGGGAATCGAACCTGTGACAGCTGCGTTGAGGACTAAGGCCTTCATATGTGGGTTGTGCTTAACTCCTGCACCACCACAGCACGCCCCTGATCACAGCTTTAAGTCTTTGATTAAAGCATCAGGAATTCAGGAAATGCATATTTCCTCAATCAATATGCAAAGTATTGATTCATGGAAGCTTATGAATGCGCCTCATACTTTTCAGATTTTTTTTTTTTAAAAATGTTGAAACATGCAGATAATTTTATGATACCTTATGTATCATATGTAAAGCATAAAGTCTATGATTTTTATTTTCAAAAGATGGAAAAAGTCAAAGGGGTAGGAGGACTTTTGTAAGGAACTGTACCTGTTGAACTCCCAGAAAATCAGATACTTTATAAATGGCCCCTTAGGGGTATTGCAGTCTGAAACTGTTTTACCTGCATGTTAACAAAAGGTTATTTTATCTACTTTTGGAGATTTTATTCTTATTATAAATGTTAACTGGAGCACAAAGGAAGCGAGCACCACAGGGGGAAAAAAATAAATTACTATCTTCTTATCTTTTGCTCTTCCTTCCTCATCAGTGCAAAGGTTATCTTTTTTGTGCAGCTAAGGGATGAGACAGTAGAAATAAGCTCCCTCCCTAACTCCTAAAACGGGCGATAGTTAAATGTACAAGATAGATAAAAAATTTAAAAACTGAAAGATTAGAAGAATAGCCTGATTTCCTTCGAGCTTTCTTGTCATTTTGTGTTAGTGCTATGCTTGTGTTAAACACAGTTCAACTTGTAACTCTGGGCTACAGTACGCAGACAGACTGCAGCCGTTAAAAATACAAAAAAAAAAAAAAAGGATAAAAATCTTCTGGTTTGACCTGTGAAAGCTTTCCTAAATTCAAGGCCGGTGACCATCCTTCACCCAGTAATCAGTTTGAAATATTGAAGGGCTAACCTTCTGACCAGCACCTGAATGGATAAACACGTGTGGGCTCTGGCTGTTTGAGACCAACTGACATTGAGAAAGAAAGAGAAAAAAACTATTGTTTGTTGAAAATGTAGAAACAAAGACACGATCAGAGGTTGCAAAAATGATGCACATTTGCATCTACTCCTACTTCAGTGGCATCTTTCAAACTTTGGTGATGATTCTAAATTGAATCAGCACAAAGGTAAATTTCTCTATGTGCAAAAATGAAAAGCCTTTTCTCCTTATGTTGGGTTTCTTTGTACTCGATAAAATACAAAGCATGAATAGAAAATCCATGAAATTCAGCAGTTCTTGTAAGTGGATCAAGGGCACTGTGCCAACTTTGCAGGAAGCTGCAAATGCAAAAAATAAAGTCACTGTAAAGGTTATAAACATAAGTTTTACTCAACTAAAGTTTGGATCAAGCATGTTTTCTTCTTTCAACATATTTCTAGTTACTTGTAAAATGTTTTTCACATGTTAGAATCAGAAAGTAAGGATTGTGCTACTCAGAAGGTAGCACTATGCTAGCGTATAAGCACATTAAGTGTGCGTCAGCAAGACATGTAAATAAAGCTGATTGCTTTCGGGAATTTACGAATGTGCCTCTCCAGGTCCAATTGATTCTGCTTTGAAGCTTTTTTTTTTATTATTATTATTATTTTAGTTAAAGCCTGCTTCTGCATTCTGTTAATGTTTTGCAGTTTTAATTTCTTAAACCTCACAATCAGAGATTCCTTCAAGCCCCAGATCAAACTGTTTGAAGAAGTTAAAAATAAATAAACTCACTTTGAATTTAGTTTGTCACCCATACAATAACATTCTCTGGTTAGTTTTTTTGCTGGTTATTTGGCTATTTTGGTGTAAAATAATATTCAATGAAGATAATATGTACCCTTAAAAAGACAAGCTTCCAATCCAACATGCCTGCAGAGACATCCCACAATGCATAAGTAGGTAGTTGACCAGAGTGAATCTGTGTATGTTCATTCATATTTTTCCTTATTTTTATCTTTTTTATATATATATATTTGAAGGATTTGACGCAGCTTGATTTTGATCTATACAGTGTCAGCAAAATATTTTAGACTAACTTTGCCAACAACGTAACACATGGAAGTGGGATACTTCAGATTATATGTAGCAAACATATTGCCAGTTCTCAGCTCAATTCAGATCAAATCAATGCTTTTTTTTTTCACTGCACTTTTCTAAACGTTAGACTTTGTGAAATCCTGCAATAAAAATTTATACCCAAACTCATGACTTTTTTCTTAGCTGTGATTTTACTACCAAACAGTGAGTAAAATAGCAGACGTGTCTCTACTTCTTTGTGACATAGATAACAGCTACTGGTCAGTCACGTTCTTTGATTCAGATGAACAAAACTACCAAAAGGAAAAAAAACAAACAAAAAAAAACATCGAAATATCAACTAACAACATGACTGCTTTTTTGAAATGATATAAAAGGAATTGCCTTTGCTACCACATTTTAAATGGCATTCACATATATTTTACAGACTAAAGGTGATACCTTATTATTTTATTATTTTCATTATTTTATTTGTAGGTTTTGAGTTTAGCTGAAATGTGAGCAAATTTTACCTGTTCAGCATGTGAACATTTCTACCACGTAGATTTGTGACATAAACTTTATACAGTTTATGATCTACACTCTCACTTCCATGTGAAACAACAAACATTTGCACATCCTGCCACTTATGATGTTGTTTTGGAGTATCTTACAGTTTACAAAATATAATTACATTTAAATTAATATTAAATCCTATTTTGAACTATTATTTAACTCAAATTCGGTCTTACCCGACGAAAAGAAAAATATGGCATTTCCATAAATTCCTTTCAGTAATGATACACCTTAGTACCTTTGTGAACTTTCCGTGTTTATTGTAAATCTTTTTAAACTTTCTGAATAACTAGTGTTGTTTTAAACAAAAGACGTTAACAGTTTTGGGCACCAACACTAATGTGGTGGAACCGAATGAGCAGTTTTTGCATGAATAGTCGATCAAAAGTTAGAAAATCATCTAAATTCTGGGCCAGGGTAATATGCATTCTAGTCCCACACAAAGCACATAAGAAGGAAATTTTATTCTCAGAAACAGGCTCTAACGCAGAACTGACTGCATAAGCAATAAAAAAAAAAGAAAAGAAATAGAAATTTAAATTGGTCCTTGTACTTTCCTCCTTTGTTAACACAACCTTGGGCAACTGCCCATTTTGCCCATGTGGCCCATATCACCAACCAGAATCTCCCTGAATGAATTGTAGCCAGTGTGTTACATCACCATATTCTCATCTGTTGTTCACACAGATGAAAATACGCTGTAATGAATTTATATTTCAAGTAAAAGAATTACTTGAAATATAAATTATTTCCCTGCTGTTTCCAAAGTTTAGGTCAGTAAAAAACAGAATTTTGCTAATTAAGTATGTTAGGTCATTATTTTAAGCTGAATGGTCGGGGGGGAAAAACAGCAGAATTTTCGAGTTTCAATAGTTTGATTAGCTACTAAATACCTAATCTCTACTTACAAATATTTATTAAACATTCTCAACTTAAACACCAGGGAAGTTGTTACACCACTGCCAAACACACACTGTTTAAATTATAACAATCTATTTTACCGGTGTGGTTAAGACTGTAAGCAAAAGCCTTTCTTCTGGATGACACTGAATTGTGTTATTTTGCCTGCCTGAGGCCAGAAGGAACTTTTCGCCTGTTTGAGTGGCTACAAATTTGGCAGTGATGGTACACAAAATGTCATGAAACCGGCCTTCTGTTTGCCCGCCATGCCCACAAATGTGAACGTAAAGCTAACTGATACATGAAGCTGTAATCTGGTGAGCAAAATCTGACTAGTCGGCGTGAGTGCAAAAGGTTTGCAAACGATATTCTGAGTTGATAAATGCCAGCATTACATGGCCTACTGATGCTGAAACAACCTAACTTTTATCATTTACAAGGGGTTATGACATACAAGTGGTATATGAGAATCAGCATCAGCATATTAAATGCCGGTATTTAAAGGCCTCTTTGTTGCAAGGAACTTGAGCAGGATAGGTAAAGTGGCAGCAGATCATGTTTTTCAGGTTTAATTAAGTACCCACTCAATTGGACCTGCAACTTCTTGGACTTTGCATTTGATTTTTGTGCAGAACACCAGACAATTTTCTAGGTTTTCTATTACAGCAGTAAACAATGTCTGACAAAGAAGAGTTCCGATGCTGCTTGGCAGGAAAAGTCTGTGTTTCTGCTGGTATCATAAGTCAAATTCGCTATGCCTTGAGCCTGCTTTCTCTCCCTATGAAAATGACCCGCATAGTGTAATTTAAGAAACACGCAGTAGACGACATAAATGCTTCCCCCTCCCCCAAAAAACCCCTCCAGCTGAGGTATTTTAGCGCAGACTGAGTAAACCATCAGCAGCCTTACAATGCAGCGAGATTTCCATGCAGACACTGTCTCTCTTAATAGAGTTTTTTTTTTCTCTCTCTTTACTGCACAGAAGAAGACATTTTAGCAGCTTAGCTGTAATAATACCAGCTTTGTACATGTCTTTATTTGATCTCAAGTGAATCTTTGAGCGTATTAACCTTTCTCATGAGATATATGACCTTTTTAAATTAGCTACAATGTAACCTGCTGTCATACTTCTAAAAGAGGGTAGCTTTGATTCAAGAAAACAGTACAGAATAAATAAAAGGAATCAATACAACCCAAAGCGAGCAGAGCTCGATAATGGCATTCTCTTCAACAGGAAATAAATTCAGCGGGGTTGTTGCTCGGGCTAATAGCTGCTTCAAGTCCTGATAAAGCCCAAACATCTGATGTGGCTTAGGATGCCGGTGGCGAGGGAGCTTATACAAAATGGTGGAAGGCTTTTGTCTGAACAAAATCCCCTCAGACTTATATAATCACCTTCCTCTAATATCATTTGCTCATGCCTTATTAGTCTTTGCAGATGGCACGGATCCCAAATCATTCATTCCACTGGCAGTGAATTAAGAAATGTAAGTATACCAAGAAGGCGGTGTTTGACACCTTGGCAACCTCTTCGTCTACCGAAGCCGTTTATTGCCTGGATTTGCGTACAATTCAACACCGGGGAGAGTTTTGGTTTTGGCATTCTTCCTGCACTGCTGGCTGCGTCTGATTGGCTCTTTAAGGCAAATAAACTACTGCTCTGTTGAACTTCTAATAGCTGGAATAATAGCGCGAACAATACACTTCATTTTTTTTCTTTCAAGAGGATATGGGTGCACCATTACTCATAAGTTAAGTTTTTTTTTTTTGACCATTTAATTGGTGTCATGTAGGACTCAGAGGTTTCCAAGCAAAGCTACAAAATGTTCTTAAGAGCACTGTGTGAACAATTTTCTTTTATCTTTAGGGTTCATATATTTTAGAATGAACAATAGCTACATATTTAATTTTCAGTTTAAAGGAAGGAAAGCTATGTTGTATGTATATATACATTTCCTACTTCTTATTTGTCTTGACCATCTTATTTTTGAAGAATCATTGTACATCAATTTGTTTTGTATTGTAGCATATAGTCTCTATAGGAATTTAGTGTTAGCTTTGCATTAATCCATATTTTCAGATTGCAGGTTATGAAGGGGGGATACTAAGGGAGTGTATATTATGTGTGGTTTGTTGTTTTAAGTCTGGTTTTTCTGTCCAAAATCGACAACATCTACATAGCCATATGTTGGCTCTTAGTCTGTTTTGTTTAATTAAAATTCACACTGCAACTGCTCCTAGCACAATTTCCAGTAACCAATCGCAGCTCTCCTCCTTTGTGTTGTGAATGTACGACTCCATTGTAAATAGTCCTTACACGAACCACAGGTATTCTGCAACAGTGCTCTCTTCCCCTTGCGGGAGGCTGCTCACACATTATCAACCGTAATCCTTTTATCTCTGCTCCTCTTTTTCAAAAAAAAAATTTTTAGTTTTCCTCTCTACCTCATCAGACGTGGCTGTTTTTCTGCATTACGTGCTCTCTCGCAGCTGCCGCAAAGCTCACATATCATTTTGTGGGTGCTCCATGAAAGTCAAGGTCCACCGAAAGGCAAAGTAACACATGCTGCCGAAAATATAAAATGTGTTTTCCCGTGTGCTGCTCGTCTCCCATAGTCTGCATCAGACACACAAAAAAAAAGGATATCTTGGTGGTGGGGAATGCTTTGAAGGCTTTAGTCATACCCAAATGTGCTGTTTCTCTTTCTGTGCGCCTCGTCAAGGTTTCTCCCTCGTGCGTTCGGATTGAAGATGCTGGGAGAGGATCCAGCACAAAGAGAATTGCATATTAAGTTCAGCTTCACAGTATGAGTACAGCAAAGCATAAAGAAACTAAACACCCTGGCCTGCACTTTGACATAAATAGGATGCATGATGCAAAGTGCAGGGAGAACATGTTGCCTTTTTCCGGCAAAATTAGTATTTTAAATAAAAATAATAATAATAATAATAATAAATCAGTTGATTGAAAATATAGCCTTTTGCAAGCAAATGCCACTTCTGAGAATTCTAAAAGAAAAATGACAATATTCATTAAAGTGAAAAAAAAAAGAAAAGCCAGTGAACAGGGAGCATGTCAGGTCAAAGCAGACAGACAGACAGAATTTTTTAAAAATTATGCGTCAGTGAGGGTGCTGATGTGATTGTCCTTGCCAAATGTGATGGTTCCAGTATCTCTTAAACAGACAGCCCTCCCACGCTTTTTCCTTTATTACAAAACCTACAAGCCTCCTGTAGAGCTATGGTTCTTAAGGCAAAAGAAAAGCACAAAGAAAGCAGCTCATTAATGGGACAAGGTTAAAACATGTTAGCAGAATATGACCGAATACTGGCACAGTTTTTAACACAAAGAGAGACTCTGAGTTGAATCGGTTGCTACTTTAACATGCATGTGATTTCTTGACCAACGTGCCTGTGTCCATTTGTTAAACAACAACCATGTCCACAAGACACACAGACCAAAATAAACACATATTTCTTTTTACTGCTTTCATCATTTTTGTTTACATAGGAGATTGCTTTCTTATTCATCTCAAATCACAGGAGCGTAAATGAAATCACCTCTTTTTTAAAACCTGCCATAAAAGTGTCAAATTGTAATGGTTTACATGTTCTTTATTATTCTTCCCTCGGTTGCAATAAAAATGATAATTAAATAGTGTATGGTGTAACAAGACCTAAATTAGCCCCTCGGCACATGTATGGCTGTGATTAGACCATTAACTTGGTGCAGTTGTAACACCCTGGGTTTTTCCAATCAGGTGCAGGCTGCAGTAACTCTGAGCAGATGTTTCTGTCAGTTCAAACCTCTCAAATGGAAACCTTTTTCTAAATTAAGTGGATACTAACGACTGGAATTAAAGCAGCACAGATAATCAGGGGAATATTTTTGATCGTCGTGCTTTTTTGTCTTCATGTTATTAGTGTTATCAAAAACTTTACAGGGACTAATTAAGACTTTTGAAACATGCTTTCATAATGCACATGAAATTTTTAAAGGATCTTTAAAAGCCTACATTGCACGACTTGCTTAAGTAGCAACAGGAGTCAGAAATTCTCCTGTCGCAGAGTGTTGAAACTGTATCTCATGCTACACCTTCGAAATATGTTTTGAATCGTCATCTGTTATTTTAATTGTCTCAAAATTCTAGTAACTTCAGATCAGAATTGGATGTGATGTTATATAACAGGTAACAAATTATCAGGGCATAAGATTGGACTTTTAATTGAATAATATTGAAAGTGATGTAAAAAGAAATATCTAGGAAGCTGAAAAATGTATGCATTGATATATATATCAATGCATATATATATATATATATATATATATATATATATATATATATCAATGCATACACACACACACACATACATATATATAAAATATTATTTGATTTTTAATGTTTCATTAAGACAGTTTCCCATTTATACTAATTTCTTAATTTATCTTATGGTTAGACAGCGTCGTCTTAATACAAGTCAATATTAATGTTTTATTGGGTTTATAAAAGTAAGTTATTCAACAATGATGGTGTTGTTAAAGACAAGAGCGGTGAAGAAAGACTTTAGACTCACACTCTTATTAACACAGTTTGGAAAGTTCATTCTGTATAAGTGAACATCACTTATCCATCGTTGAGTTTAATGTTTCACTATGATTCTATCCAGGTGTATATTGAATAGTTGTTGTTTTTTTTTTATTATTTATTTTAAAACAAGACTCAATAATATAAATCTGATAAGGCCTAACTCAACAGCAATACTGTTAATAAATAGGAACAAATCATTTAAGCATGTGAAAAATTTCATCCACTTAGCATATGAAGGGTACATAAGAAACAAAATGTATCTCTTAGTTTTTTCACTACCTGTGTTTGATGACAGCTGTCCTTACTTCAAGCTACTGTAGAGAATTCTCTCTTTATGGATAATTTCTTCCATTCAAAACATTAAACCTAAATTTTTCATGTATTGCAAGAAAACTGCTCAGCTGAGTCTATTTTCCCTCGAGTGCACAGAGGATCTTTTCAGGAGATAAAGTTAAATACAGTTCTTTAATCCAGTTAATAAATTGAGGCTTGCTCGTGACTTTACTTAAAGGGGAAATTACTCACTTCTCTGTTTTTCTTCAGTACCTGATAATTATCAGGACAAAGTCCTCCTACGAAAGCTTTAGCATAAAGTACTAAAACATATTTTCTCAGAGTAAAATCTCGATATGCTCAATGCTTACATTTTTTTTGAATAAACGAGGAGTTGCTTTCACTGAAGCAGTCACATTTGGGTTAAATGTTTGAACACTTTCAGTCTCCCCACACACAAACTTTTAAGTTGCATGACAGCCGGAGCTTGTCCAAAATGTAAATGTGGAATTGGATCTCAAATTTTAACTGCAGTTTTTGCTTTTAAGATATTCAAATCAGCCAAAGTATTAATAGTATTTAAGTCACCGTGTGTTTATTTTAGGAATGAAAAGATGATTTGGTTTTAGTAGTTTCTATGCAAGAGAAAACTACATTCTGATGGTTCATCAACTATTTCTGACATTATGTACAAGAAGGCAGAGATGTTTCAACCACAAAAATGCACCAGTTTTATTGTTGTTGTTGTTGTTGTTGTTGTTGTTGTTGTTGTTGTTGTTTTAACAAATGTCACTAAAAGACGTTTTGAAAATAAAAGAAGAAATATATTAAACATTTCAGATGTAAGATTGAAAATCTAGAGATAACTAAATACTAAGACTTTTAAATAATTTTCCAGACCCTGCAGCAAGCCTGTGTGTAAGTAAACTTTTAATTGGATTTATGCAGTCTTCTGGTTGATCTGTTTAAGTTATTACCAGCTTGAAATATTTTTTTTGGAATACCATGAATAGTTTGTGGAGTCTACAGGATGATAAAAGAAATACTTATGTTTCACTCAGTTTTGACAATATATCAAGTCTTCACACTAAGAGCCTTGAGTATATATACAGTGATTATAGTTTAAAATAATATAATTTAAAGATAATTGAAAGATTTTACAGTATCCTTTCTGGAAAAGACTGAGCAATCTTAATGCTAAGTGCTTTGTGTGTTTGAGCTTTAGACTAATTTATCCATGACAGGATTTTAATAAAGGGCAGCTGTCAGATTTGCCTTTTAAAACACTGAAAATGATGTTAATGCTTGGTGTACCATAAATTACGCTCTACAGACAGAAAATAGACAGAAATATATTAGTTCTGCTGTTTGATTCACTTTAAATATATAACAGTGGAAAATATGCATTTTGCGCAATTCTCTCTTGTTGTGGACCTTGGTTTATTTTATTGAAATTCCCTTGCTGCTTTATAACTACCAGTATGTATTACAATTTTGCACACCTACAATGTATTTATTTTTAAAACATTATTTACCTTTTAATTGTACCTTGAGTAATAGAAATAATCGAGACAAAAAAACACACACCGAGACAAAAAAAATGTCAAATTTTTTTTGAAAAAAAAAAAATTCAATTTTTTTTTGGAAAAAAAAAAAAAAATTCAAAAAAAAAAAATAATAATATCTGAAACGAACATAAAGTTGTGCAGATTCAATATGTCAATGAAATTATTAAAATAAAATAAAAAACACTTTTACTATTACCACAATTAATGCTAAGATCACTGCTCTTATCATCATTACTACCAATAGAAAAGCAAATTTTATGCTGCTGAAAGTCTATGAAGCGACTGATGCTGCTGGGTCTACTTTAATTATAAATAATAATAAATGTATTTCACAATAACCAGAATGCTGACCAAAGTGCTTTGCAGTGGATAGAAAAAGCGCATTAAAACACAAGGAAAATAAGCAGGATGAAACAACTGAACACAGTAACGATCAGCTATTGAGGATTTATGAACAAAACTGTGGCAGTATTGATAACCATAATGAATTCACACACATTTTTTATTTTTTTATTTTTTTTTTTGCCAAATGTTTTATGTTGATGTAGCCATAGTTTATCTTGAGCAAAACATTTATTTGTAAGAGCTGGAGATCTACATTTTCACATAAATATAATAAATCACTACTTGTTGTTCCAGTTGTAGAATAAACTAGTGCAAGCACAAATACAAATTGTAATTTTCCTAATAATAACAGCTCCAGGAAATTTACAGCTGTGTTTCAGCAACACCAAATGCCTCAGACTCTTTTTCACAGATGAGCCGCAGTAAAGGGAGTCTGGTCTGCTGCAAGCTGGATGTACTTAATAAAACAGCCGCTGTGTGGGAGAAATTTAGGCCAGCGTTGTGTTTCTGTTTACCCCTGTTTAAAATCTGCACTGGGACAGATTTTTTTTTTTTTTTTTTTAAAGAAAGGAAGAAAAAAAAGATGAACGGGAAAAAGCTGCAAAATTCCGTTTCGCCTTATAGAAACAGGAGGAGAAAATTAGCCTTGTTCTTTTCTTCTCCAGGCTGCGGATGTACTGCCATCAATAAAGCCAATTCCTTTCTCTGTCATGCTTTATTCACTCACATAAACAGTTTTAATCAAATCTGAGAAACGTCAATGATTTCTTCCCTCTTTCAGATGCCTCAGTCACTCCTGCTTTCTGTTCTCTGACTTTCCTATACATGCTAACTGGTTCCATCCCCCATCTGTTTGCCCTTTAATCGCTCTCTTTTGTTTTATATTTTCAATCCAGGCATTTCTTCTCTTCTGGCAAAATAAGTGTAAGTAAACTTGCCTCCAACCATTTCCCCCCCCAAAAAAGAGAGAAAAAAATAAAATAAAAGCTCTGTGAATTTGTAATTGTTTTACTTTTTTCATCTTGGCAAAATGAAAGAAAACCCAAGTAAGAAGATACTAGTGTTCTGAAGATATTACAAGGAAAATGAGGGGCCTATTTCACAGACATGGATTAAACTAATCCTGGTCTAATACACTGAAAAAGAGAACTTTGGCGTTCCGTCTCTCTCTGAAACCAATCCTCACTCTCATTGAATTTAAAATACTTGACCTAGCTCTGCACAAAAACCGGAGACCACTGAGGAGAACCTTTTTATTAGCATCAAGAAGGAGGTTCATAAGAGGGACATGTTATATATGACACCGATTGGGCAAATAATACTGAATACTGAACACTGTGTGTCAATTCAATAGAATTCATATTCAGATCCCACTCTCCCTATATGCCTCCTTTTTTGTTCACAGCTATAGGTTTCTTAATTTATTAATCTATTCTCTTTTATCCATTTTAGATGATGTCAGAGCTTTATGTGCCTTTGAAATATGTCTCCTTTACATTAGAGCCTTGCATAGTGCGCGTTCTGGCTGTAAACGCAGCTTTAATTGTTGAATCCCCCCAGAATGATACGCTTCCTTTACGTTAAAGCATTTACCTGATTACACGGGGGTTAGGGTTCAAATAAAAGCAGCAAGTAGTCGTCAAATTTTCATCTTAGCGTAAAGCTTTTTCACACTGAATAGGCTTCCAGGCACAATCTTGAATGTTACAATTGTGTTAATTATTTATTACAACATGATCTCAAATGCGTTCTGCTCCCTGAGTGTGGCTGACTGTGTGAGGAAAATGCTGCCATTTTCTGAATCTGGCTTGTGTGTGTGTGTGTGTGTGTGTGTGTGTGGGTGTGTGTGTGTGTGTGTGAGAAATATTTAGGTGTACAAGCCCTTTATGATATAGCAAGACCTCTGCAGGAGCTACCGCAGTCAATATTACGGCATAAACATGATCAGTGATTACCACTGTGCTGGATATGAAGAATATTTCCATTGCTTTCATTAGCCTGAGCTAAACCAGTTCGTCTGTGCTCATTTGTCCTTGAATAAGTGTTGCTTTTATGCAGTATGGCTCTTATTCTTTGATGTGAGAACATTGCCCCCTGCTGATTCCCTTTTGCACAATATCTGATGAACCACACAGAGTGACAGAGCACATGTAGGCTAAGGTCACTTTAATTTTGCAGAACAAGATCACTGTTAACTTCAACAAGCTTTCCCGTGTTCTCCTTGCTCTCATGTCACAGCTTTGTTGCCAATCTTTATCAGTTACGATGGAGACAGCGTTCCTGAGTCCATATGATACATACATTTGCAGACCTACATTTTCAGAGCTCCTTGCCTTTTTCTTTTCTTTTTAAAGGATTTGTGGGTAAAATATCACTGGCCAGTCTGTTATGGGTGTAGCACACTGCTGGCCTGTTGACAGCTGGAGATAGGCACCAACCTCATGTATGAATTAAAAAGGCTAGACGGAAGGATTCATTCATCATTGAATGTACCTCAGCACAACAGGATGAGAAATGGAATATTTGTAAACGACCCAAACTATTTATAACTGGCCAATGAGCAAAATGCAGATATCTTTATAAGATGATGTCATTAATTGGTCTTAGTTCTAATCAAACTTGCCAGATTACAGTGATGTTTCATCTCACTTCAGTCAGACATTTTTCTAGACATTGATAGAGGCTAATGAGGACAAGTCTATCAAAGAGTTATCTCTACATGTTTACAAAGAGCCGCTTGAATCAATCAGGTCTGCATCTACTTTGCTACTTGATCTACATGTGATACACAACACATGACACACAACCTTGCAAAAGCATTCCTACCCCTTAAATGTTCCCATCGTTTAGATTTTATAGAAATTAAAATGTTTGTACATTCTTCTCTGCAAAAGAAGAACGGATGGAGAGCATCTTTGAGCATCAATCTTCAGGTATCGCCACAGGTTTAGGTCTGACCTTCGAATTAACCGTCTTCACTCATGAAAATGCTTTGATCTAAGTTGCAAATTTTCTTCCAGAATTGCACTGTGTTTAGTTCCAGCCATCTTTCCATTAACTCTGACCAGCTTTCAGTTTCGGCTGAAGAAAGCTGCTTCACAGTACGACGCTGCCACCACCATGCTTTGAGGAAGGTGTGGTCCGAAAAGCGCAGTTTTAAACTTATCTGAGCTGGCTTCTGAAAACCAGGAAAAAAAAAAAACATGACTTCCTATGTACTTCTTTGAACATCAACTTTCTTCAGGCTACTCATTCAAAGACACCATATTGTAGAGGTGCATGACTGATGGATGTCCTGTGCACAGATTCTCACATCTGTGGATCTCAATAGCATGAGTCTTTTGGGATTAAATGTTTCTCTTAAAAAGGGGTGACTAAGAGCATCCTACCAGCTTCTACTGCAAAAAGAGCATATGTTTCCTAATAAGGCATCAGTTAGAAACGGGGATGATATGTGTGTCATGCATGTGTCCCAGTTCTGTATGTGATGCAGATACTTTCTTAGATGTCCTCCAGAAGGGCTTTAAGAGAAGATTGCCTCATGTACTGGTGGCTGAGTCAACAGGATGTTAGCCGGAAGATTTTAAACAAATGTTTAAAACAATCGACTGGCAAGCGAAATTGGTATTCCATCAGCAGCCCTGCTTCCAACTGATGGTAATCTGTATTCACATGGTCTGCCATGTCAGATGAAAGCCTTCAATTAACAGTCGATTCTTTTCAGTATCTTCCATCATGCCACCGGTATTTACATTCTCTTTCAGCTCCCGAGGCTGCTTCCGGCCCACGGCTGCAGGAACCAGTCTCGGTGGGAGTGTGTGTAGTCCTGCTGTGAACAAAGTGCTGAAAACAAAATGTTTGGCAGAAATCAGAAAATGAGGGCTTTCTAATGCTGCCTACCTCGTGGCTGTGGATGTGTGGAACCCGAGGTCCAAGTGTTATCCTTTCAGTCTTAACCTCGGATGAAAAACAGACTCCAGTGAGGAGATGAAACACCTCTGATGCTTTGATTTGCAGCCTCATACTGGCATGGCTCCACACAGACCCCCAGCGTGACGCTTGTTCTCACACCAGGTGCTCTAAGCAGAGCCACTAACTGAATTTTACTTTGCTGCCTATGTAACTCTAGTACCTATAGCAAATACACAGGATGCAACACAGTGACTCTGACGCACTTTAGAGTACTAAAAGGTCAAATATATTTTAAAGCCATAAAATCTATCAACTTTAAAAGTACTAAATGTAGATGAATCATATTTGATTTAAAATTTAAAAAAAAAAGCCCTGGTAGCCATGTATTTCTAAAAAGCAGGAAGTACCAGATATGGATAATATGGGTCAATGGGTCCAATGGACTGTTGTACATAGGACACAAACTAATTTCTTCTTTAAAAAGACATTTTCAGCTGAAATATGTGATGTATCAAGCATCAATGCAATTACAGGAGTTTTTTTTTTTTTTTTGCGAGTGCACATTTATCAGGCAAAAAAAAAATTGCTTTCCATCTAAGCAGTTTTTACTTTTATGTGTCTTATGTCAGTGCAAAAACGTATTCTAAAATTAATATCCATCATCAGTAAGCACAAACAGTTGGTTTCATCCACAGCTTCCTTTTTTTGTGTCTGGGCGAGAATTAGAGTGTTTAAAGCTGCAGCTGAAGTCTGATTGTACATCAGTATTTTAACTTATCTTCCATCAACCATATATGGTGGTTTAAAGGGACTCTTTGAGGCTAAACTATGTGCTGTTGTATAGAAAATGACTATAATTGAGCCCTGAGGGGCATGGCTGATATGTCCTTTGAAATACACAGTAACTGCTGCATTGCTATAGTGCGGATAAATGTGCCTTTTATAATAGTGAGCGAAACATTAATTAAACATATTTGATGTGTATTTTCTTGATGATTTTGGTGATAACATTTGACAGAATGTAGTCTTTATCGCTTGAGTCATAATTGAAGACTGTATTATGTTTTTATGATGTGAAGCAGTTTGAACTGTCTTGTTGCTGAAATGTGCAATACAAAAAAACCTTAACATGACTTGACTAAAATGTAGTGAATGTAGTAAAAAAATCTGACTGACCACATGGAAAATGAGATTCCCACAACCACTGTATGTCTTTAACTCCTCCTCTGCAGAGAGGAGTTTTCTGTTTCATGTCCGAACATGAAACAGGAATGCTGGCCAATAATGCTGGTCAGAACTGGAGCAGAAATATTAATGCTACTTAGATCTGTCATTTATTTAATTCAGGTTTTTGTCACAATTTTGGTTTAATTGCAGATAGACCGAACTCATGACAGGTGACTTTTGAATCCTTCTTTAAAGTGCAGATTTTTTTTTTTTTTTTTTTTTTAGTTCTCTAAGCTATTGTTCTCAGACAGCTTCTTCTGATTTTATTCTCCTCACTGAATAAATCACCATATTAATCTTCACTTTTTGAACTCGGGTGCACATTCTGTCATGCATTGATACCTGAATTGGCATTCCAACTTTTGGCTTTGGCTCCTTTACCTTGTGCTCTCTCTCTCTCTCTCTTTTCTCCTTCTTTTTTCCTTTCTTGCCTTTTTACATATTTCTCAAACTTCAGTGATAGAAATGAATTTAATTATTGTGAGCTACAAGCTTGAACACAATGGAAAAGGAAAAGTTGTAAAAAGTGAATATATATGACCATTAAATACACGGCAGGGGCATCGGTCTGGCTAAAAGATCACAATACTATCTTTGTGTTTCTTTGTATGGTTTTATTCTATTATTGTGAACTGACAACTGTTGCCTTGAGGAATTATGTTTTAAGTATAATAAGGCATCAGCAGTGGGTCTCATCTTTTGCAACTCAATAATCAAACCCATACTGTGATTGTGAGGAGCATTTCAGGTTCCTTTGTGTGTCTGTAAATTCATCTAGTGAGCGGTTTTCATTCTGTGTCATTAATGTTAGCACTGTACTGTGGTGATCAGGGGGGTAACAGGCACACAAAAGAAAATATTTCAAAGCCAAGAACAGGCTGGTGGGGGACTGTTTTCAATGAAAAAGAGGTAAAAGCTAGTATGCAGCAACACCAGCTGTACTCAGCCGTGAGTCCCACTGGTTCAGCCGAAAATGCCCTCCAGGTCAAATACATTTATTAAGATTTCATGCTGAACATGAAGAAACTGAAACAAAAACATTAATTGCTGTTTTGTGAAATTTGTTGAATACATCAAAAGTATTTAGCAAATTCCAAAAACTCTGACAAAAGACTAAAGACAAAAATCTGTGGCCTAGCCTGTGGGTTTAGAAAAACCCAGTAAACCTTGGCAGGAGACTGTGGACTCTAGACAAACTAAAGAGGTAAATAGACATTCATCATTCTGTCAGTTTTTGAGGAAGTGGGCTACGCTTTGGCCGGTTTTAGTTTCCGACTGTAATAATTAGCAAAGTATGCCATATTTATAATAAAATAGAGCAAAGATAATATTTCAGATGAGAACTGAGAATTTCTATTGTTTTATTAAAACCACATGTCAGTTTTCAGGCTGATGCCAGACACATGTTAAAAAAAAAAAAAGTGAAAACCAAAATAACAACCCCCCAAAAGATTGCAAAGAACTAACAAGACCTAGGGAGGAGAAAAACACCTCTCACAAACTTGTGTAATAAGCATTCACTTAGGAATATGACTGGGCATGAAAATATTAACTACTTCAGATAAAAGAGGTTTACATTCCTTGTACAACCCAGCTGAGTTGCTTGAAGTTGCCATAATCGTTCTTATTGCTGAAACCAGATCTAAGAGTTCAAAGAAATACAAACTGAAAATTCATAGGAGAAAACGTGGAGTGCGACACAGATCTCAATGTCATAAAGAGAATAAATGAAAGAGCATAAAGCACAGAACAAAAAGTTCTTAAACTGCATGATGTTATCTTAATGGGATGTATGAGACTCCTTTAGTTTTCTCTCCATGGTCGGCCAATGTTTTTTTTTTGGTTTTTTTTGAGGCAAGAAATCTCTTCAATCAAATATGTATTTACTTAAAATGATGAATTAGGTCACATGGATTATCAGTATTGCCAATTTTTTTTTAATCTCAGTTGGGATGATTCCTGTAGTTAACAGAGTGGATATGATTGAAACCAGCTGACAGACAATTTTGGCATTTTTTTTAAACTCTAACTTTTCAAAAACCTTGACTTAACTTATTACCGGCAACCAGCTCATGTCTAGACAAACCATAAACAACTCTGACAATCAAGAGAAAAGCTCCCTGCACAAAAGCGAGGGCTAAAAGCCGAGACCAAATGTCTGCGGTGTTCCATCATGAGGCGAGTTTGCATTACAAACAAAGCAAGACTCCACAGAAGAAATAATTTAGTGTGCTCAAGAAGATTTCTAAAACCCAATATCAGAAATGACAACTTTATGGCAACTGAAAAAGCAATGTAAACAAATTTCAAAAACACCACTGTCTTCTCTGTATTTATTTGAGACCAAGTACAAAACTCTCCTATGGAATGATGTCACAGGATTCAAATGTTACTCAGCTTTTCCTCACACAAATCAAAAGGGTGTACTCATGTTTGAAGATATTGACACAGAACCATTTATTTTGTGGGGAGCAGATTTTTTTTTACTGAATCAAGTGGAAGCCAAATCACACTCTGTCAGTATTACAACATCCTGGTTTTGTTGTAAAGAATTCATTTTGGTGAACTAACTTCTGCCGCATGAAAGACCAGAGCTAAACTATGAGACTGAAATGGATAAGGAGGTCCTGAACCACTATAGAGCAAAAAAAAAAATCCTCTATTGTCAATAGCAACTGGAAAACTTGGTACATTTAAACCTCGACTCTCAGATTCCAAACTGCTCTTGCTAAAGAGAAGGTGATGAAATAAGTTCACATTTTTCGAAACACAAACCAAAATCTCTACAAATCCGGAATTTTATATGTTGTTTGTTATACTGGTGTACTGTGTTCCTTTGATATGTGTGAATAATAGATGGCGCAACCTTGACCATATCAGCTTAAGAGAAACTTTGTGAAAGGGACATTGAACTATGATCTCATCAAGGGAACCATCACACATCATTCTGATAACAGCTTACATCAGCAGCGCTGCCTTTGCCAATGATGAGGCAGATAGCGAGCTCTTTTACACACTGTTATGTCACAACAGCAAATTTAAGGCCACCAGTCTCACCTCCTCAACTGCAATAACTTAAATGATTTCCATTATCTTTCACTCTTCTGATATTTTACTATTAACACAAACATGGGGGGAAAAAGAGACCATTATATATTAAAACCATTAATAGTTATTTTCAATAAGTGTATCTCTAATGGTATCATTGACATAAAACTCACACCATATGATGGTAATATACCAAGTACCCCAAAAGTACAAATAAATCAACATAATTAAATCTAGAAATAATATCTAGAAGGGAGAAGAAAAATGTACTGAACACATGAAAAACACAAGCTACACAATTAGATCAGTGGATAGGTTGGAATAATATTCCAGAAAGGAAAAAATAGCAATATTAGGGAGCAACAAAAACTTGAACTCTTGAAAGCATCAGTCTAAGACTTTTCTTGTCCGCCCATTCTCCTATATACTACCATCCAGAATCTCAAGCATTTACTTTCAGATCACGAGCTCCCTCCCTCCTCCACAACACCTGGAACTCCAGCGATGTCCTCCTCCTCCAATCTTGTCTTTCTCAAATAGATTTTTCAATCCTCTCCCTCACAGCTGGACATGGTCTCTCTATTTTATCCCTAATCTCTGCATAGCAGCTGTCCAGGGGAGAAGGTAATGTTAGATGAAGGCAAGAGAGCCTGCAGGCACTGGGTCTGAAACCGCCAGCCGACTGACTATATATGAAGACTAGCCCCATCAATTCATTCGAAACACTTTTTATGTAAGACAGGGTCTGGATATTGTTTTGTGGAAAGCTCTGTGATAAGCCTCGACTAGACAAATGTATTAAAATGTTTTAAAAACATACGCCCTTTAAATTGAAAAAAATGTCTAAACGTTTTAATCAAATAATAGATCATGTTCAAGAGTGACCAGTTTTCTCCAGATATATGAACAGAGTGGCTTCACACTTCTACTTCTTTGTGTTGTAATTATCTACCAGCAAGTTGGTTCAAAGGTGACTTCATTGTTTTTTCCTTGTATACAAGAAAGCAATTTCTGGTCAAGGAAAACTCATGTGTTTCACACATCAATTTTTTGTGCAAATAATCTGATACTGTGATGTTTTTAGTCAATGTTATCTTACTGAGAGGCTCTCACACCAGCCCATAAATACTGTAAAGGAGTTTCCAATACTCCATGTCATTTTCATTCTGTGCAGTACGTACTGACCAACTCACATCTGCAGAAATTATCTTACCATACAGCTTATTGTGAATCAGAAGGGGCAAAATGAAATTCATGATAGCCATTAACAATTTTGCACACCAACAATCACTGATGAAACCAGATAGTTACCTACCTATAACACTTTTTTTTTTCTAGAATATTGCTCGATTCTTCTTGATATAATTAGTCAAACTACTTGAGACTTGCAGGCTGCCTTACTCACACACACGGTTTCAGCACAGCCCACAAATTTTCCATGTTCCTGACATCAAGGCTTTTGGATGGCCACTTCAATATCAATATAGACTGCTTACATTACATAGGCATTCCCAAATTGTCTAGTCACAGTAGGTAAACTAAATCTGAATAAAATAGAAATGCGTCTATCCTAGCTGACTTAAAAGAGAAAAACATTGGACTTAATTCATGCCAGGCAGTGAGGGGGAAAAAAGGTGGTCTTTTAAAACTGTTTTTGTAAATACATGGTTTCATCTTGATATGGTTGGAGAGAACAAGTGTCTTAGCAATGATATGAAATGGTTCACTCACAAAATCCTGTTACAAAAACCAAATCTACTTTAACTGACAAGACTTGGATGCTTTGGAGTATAAAGGACACTGCTGAAAACATCCAATGACACTGTAGTGCCTTTACTAAGCTGTAGTCTGCAGGGGGCGTTGTATACATAACCAACGTTAAAAAAAATAAAAATAAAAATAAAAAAACTGAACCAGCTGGTCACCGTGGCCTGCTCAGATCTCTCCTCTGGACTCCGCAGAGCAGGCAGTTGAGACAAGCTAACATTAATCATAGAGAATAAATCCCACACCAAGCAAAGAGGGACTCTGAACAACTCCCTCACCATTAGACCATTCCTCTCACACAGTGGAAGCCTTACATAACATCATGTACAATTCTGAGAAATTGGAAGCTGTCGTTACTGCCAATGCAGACAGAGAAAGAGCTCACACCCTTACTGATTCCATAGTGTTCAGGGGAGAGAAGGACAGTCCAGGTGCGGCTAATTTAAGCACTTGATTAATTGGACATCCACAGGTGTGGCCATCTGTTTAAAAGCAGGAGTCTTGGCAGCCTGTTGCACTGAATCGTTCAAGTGTGCAACAATGCTGGAATGGAAAGAACTCTGCCAAAAAGATTAAATACAAGCAACTGTGCATCAATCTGAATGGGGTTATAAAGCCATTTTCAAGCTGTCTGAACTTTGTCATTTTACAATGAGAAAGTTATCACAAGTGGAAAAACTCAAAATTCAGAGAAGTGATGCACAGAAAAAAATAAAAATAAAACTATCCAAGACTTAACGAGCCTTATTTGCTATGTTAATGTTTGTAACAGCCAAGTAAGTATAGCTTGACTCGGGGTTGTAGGGGAACAGCCTCTTTGATCTAAAATATATATATATTCAATAATATCCTTCTCGTATTCAAATGTGCATTAAATTTAACCACTTCTGGATATATGGACTTTTTTTTTTTTTTGCAGAGGTGAATCCAAAGTATTTCTTTATGATTATGAGACGTATTTTGTAGATAGCTATATACATTATCTAAATTATGTTGTAGGTTTTAACAAAATAATTCAAAGGGAAAAAAAACACAAAATGTCAGATGTTTGATGAGATAGCTTACTTAAATACCGTAATATTGGAGTTGGTATCAATATAAGCAATACCAGCTGTGTGTTTACTTGGCATCTAATCAATACCAAGAAGTGCCGTATATTGAGCATCTCTACTCTGTAATTCCAGACTGAAATTTGATTATTCAAATTTGAACTCAGCCTAAATTCATACATTGCCAATAAGATGCTGTTTTCTTGCTAATGCTTTCTAACACACTTCTGGTCTTTAGAGATCACTGTGTTTATACTAAGATCACATTTCACACATTGTGTATTCTATTAATGATATTACTTTGGGGCAATTTGCAGCACCTGACTGAATGTATTTGTGGTCAGAGTGAAGAGAGCTTGATACAAATGCACACCACATTTTTTACTTCACAATCATTTGTTATCTGTGTTGGTCTAACAGACAAATCCCACACACAATAGATGGAGGATGGGTTTAAAACATGACACAAAGTTAAAAATATTAATGCAATTAAGTACTCTGTGAATTTTTGTGTTGAGGGCCATATCAAATAAAAAATATATAAACACTTATTTTAATACACAATTTTCTGTGGTATTTAAAAACTCGAAACTAAAATCTTAAAAAAAAAAACACTTCAGAACAGTAAATAAGCATAACTATGAAAGACAAGGTCCACAGAGAAAAATATAACAAATCTGACTTTTTTTCCTCAGAATTCTGGGGGGAAAAAGAGAAAAGGTTCAAATTCTGACTTTAATCTAAAAATGTTTGTTGTTTTTTTTAAGAATTGGATTAGGGCTATAGATTAAATAGAATCCTGTCCTTAATTTCTAACTTTAATGCAGATGGTGAACCCGGGAGCAACCAGTTTCAATGAGAGACGTGAGTTAAGCAGGAGAACTAACTTTCTGTGGGAACATATCGGTTAAGTGATTTTGTACATCGTCGAGGATCCTGAGATATAAAGTTTTTCTAGTGGAAAAAAGCTTTCTTTACAGTTCTATTTTTTTTCATATAGAAACTTTGAGCATTCAGAGGAAGGCAGTGCACTGCGCCTTTTCGCTCCATCACAAAACAATACACAGGAAGTTGTGTTTGTCACTGGACCAATCAACTGTGAGGTTACTACAAGCTGTGGGTCTGTAGAAACAGCAGTCTTCTCTTTTATGACATAATCGTGTGTTAATCTACTAGAGTCGTTTTTGTTAAAATTAACTTTATAGAACCAACAATCTTCTAACATAACTGAGGTAAAGCAAGAGCACGGAAGCTAGAACAGCCGCTGTTAGCAAACGCTGCTTAGCTGAGTTAGCTTAGAGGACATGAAAACCCGGTAGCTTACAGGAGCAGTTATTTTAAAGAAGCGACTTTTAGGGTGTGAAGATATGTTAATCAGAAACTAAACGTATTTGTGCTGACATATAGTGTTAAATAAGCCTATCGGATTACGAGTCCGATGTCTTTATATATCGGATTTCCTCATTACGCTGCGTGAATTTAGGCTAGCAGGATAAGGTTAGCTTAGCTGCTACATAAACGACAACATCCAGCAAACTGGACAAAACATTGGATTTAGTGGGCTTTAAATCAGGCTCGGCGGGTTCGCTGACCCCTCAGAAGAAAATGAAGAAAAGGAAGGAACTGAATGCCTTGATCGGACTCGGAGACAGTAAGCGAAAGAAGACTAAGAAGGGGTCAGGGCACCGACTTCTTCGAACAGAACCACCGGGCTCGGAGTCAGAATCGAGCTCGGAGGATGATGACTTTAACAACTTGAACGGTGGAACTAACTTTGGAAAGTGAGTGATCTGCTGTTCTACACACCAGTATATGAATATATGTGGATTAATTGTAGGCATGTTCTAATTTATGCTAAATTGCTGTTCAAATTGCAACTCAAATATTCAACATCCTTTTCCTAAAATACTTCCCGTACGTACTCCTTAGATAATTGTCTGACCAATTATTTACATATTTAAAAAAAAAAAAGAATATCCGACCAATTTCAGCCTTAAAGCTACTAATGCTCCACTAATCTGGAACAAACGTCCAGAAAACTGCAAAAAAAAAAAAAAGCCCAAACACTGAGATCCTTCAAATGAAGGCTAAAGACCCACCTGTTCAGATTTTTTCTTTTAATTCATAATAACTGAAACATTGATCAGTATATTCGATGCACCTTTGCTTGATGTTTTTGAGGATGGCAGGACAAAATGCAATGTTTATTGTTGTTATATAATTGGTTGCTGTGTTATGTTTTTATGGCGTAAAACACTTTGAACGGCCTTATTGCTGAGCTGTGCTAAACAAATAAACCTGACTTGACTTAGATCGTCACCTTTGGCCCTTTAAATTGAATCCTGAATTTATTTATTGGGACAATATATTATTTATATTATTTCCACCCTAACACTGTTTTTGACCTGCCACATTAAACTTATTAACACGTAGCAATTCCTCTACACTGACAAGATTGGAAAGCAGAGTATTAATTACAAGGTCAATAGGCTCTGGTATCTGAAGGATCCCTACTGGGCATAGTTGATGGATGGATGCAAATACAGGGAAATTCTATAAAAAATAAAATAAAATAAAAAAACATCTGCTAGATGCTTAAAAAAATAGTTTAAGGTTCACCTTCAGTTTACAGTTGTAATGTGATGAAATCACAATTCAGTGGGAATTAATACATTTATAAAAACTGGCTTTCACAGCTTAAAGATCATTTCATTTTGAGCAAGCTTATTACTCACACACATGCAGCTTTCCAGGGGTCCAAATTATGAATAATAAAAGAGGCTGTGGAGTTTCAATGTCTAATGTTACATGTCCTTCCTTTTTACAGAAGAAGCTACTCACAGTGCTGCAACGTGTGCTACCCATTGTTTTTGTTCATCATACTAGCTGCCTGTGTCATGGCTTGTGCTGGACTCATATGGATGCAAATTGCACTGAAGGAAGATTTAGACTCACTGAAGGAAAAGCTGCATAGCAGTAAGTGTCACAAACCAGTCTGGCAATTAAACAACACAATGCCCTCAGGTCGTGAAACCTGTTAGTGTTCTTAAATCTAGTCGCAAGGTGTTTATTGCTCTTGGCACTGCTTAAAACACTTTCGGCACCTTTTTGGTTGCAGTGGAATCCAGCCAGAAGGTGTCATCGAGTGAAATACCCAAAATGAGCGAGGATCTGAAAAACAAAGAGAAAAAACTTGAAGACATTGAAAACGGGGACAAGGGATTGAGTAAACTCTGGTCTAACCTCACAGAAATGAATCGCAAGGTCAGTCACGCCTGCTACAGAGCTTGTAATCTTTTGTAATATTACATGCATCTAAAGGAAAAGACAGCGAAAAACATTGAACCGAATTACTGTATGGCGATTGCGGTTTGTGTAGTTTTTCCTCGCTACAGTTTCCATAGGTTTTTCTAGAAAATAAATCTTTCAAATAGTGCTCTGTCTAATCAAGCTCTTTAGTACAGGTTTATGACATTTTGACATCTATATGTCAGATTTAGTAACATTTGCATGTAACTTTCTAATAGTTATTCAGTCAGATCAAACATACTTTCTGCACTTTTAGCTAAAATGTTTTTGCTTTAACCCGCACAGATCACATCTCTGGATTCAGCTGTTAACCATTTGAAAACCAATCTGAAATCCTCTCCTGGTTTAATTGGCCTTCCGACCACTGTTGAAGAGCTTCAGAAGGTAAAACCAACAGAAGCTGGAAATGTGCTAGTTTTATTCTGATTTCAGTCACTTCAAGCATTTTTCTCTGCTTCAGAGTGTCGCCACGATTGGCAGCACGCTCACAAGTGTACAGCATGACGTGGAAACAATGAAGGCTTCTCTTGAAAATCAGAAGAAAGACGATGAATCAAAGAAGACGATGGTAATTCTGAAATACTTTTGTTGTAGTTCCTGAATAGTCAGTTTAAGGTGGATTATTATGTGCAGCATGGAAGAAATAGTATCCAGTTCAAACCACCGTTTGAACACTAGGTTACACTTATTTAGGAGTTGGAGCATGTGTATGCCAAGCTGTAAACTTGCAGAAAAAATGGTTGCATATTATATGGCCATCTGTACCATCTGTTCTCATCTCCTGCTGATTGATCACTCCAAATCTAAAGCCTCTCTGCCCTCTGCTGATTAGCTGCAAGGAAATGGATCTTCAATCTTCTGTGTGGCATCACTATCAGCCATTCTTGCATTAGTTTGGCGTGGGCTGCTTTAAAAGCAGATTAAGCTATTTAATCTGCTCATTTTGTTTCTTAGCACTTTGGACAAAGTAACAAAGGAAAAAAAAAATCAACTACCAGTTCCGCTTCTGAACAGGACATCTTTGTGTCATTACAGTTGCCATTACACCGTCCAATCATTAGATTCCTTTACTGTTTATTTCTTTTTGATCTATGTTGCACGTAAATTGTTTTCGCAAACATTGAAAGTTCCTATCTTTTATGACTATGACTGGTTTGCAGCCTCAAGCTGACTTCTTTCACATGAGTAAAGCTATGGACTTTTTTTTTTTTTTAGTGATCCAAAGTACATATGCACTTCTCTTGTTCAGCTATTTGTATTTCCATCTGCAGGCTGCTAAAGATTCCTTCTGTCAATGGCACCAAAAACAACTTAACAGCACATTGAGATTTCTGTAGTACATTGGCGAGACAAAACTGTAGTTTAATCTCCCTCCCTGATTCGTAACTGTGGCATTTGTCTTGTTTAAAAACTGAAGCAAATCTACTACCGTACACCCGGGCTCATTGTGTTGATCTTCCGAATCGCGGCATGAATCCAAATGAGGAGCGCTAGTGATCGCCACCACAGCCAGATTAATATGTGTGTTAACCCACGCATGTAAGCAGCTTGGCAGTTCTTGTCAAGCCTATGTTAGAGGAGTCGTTGGGATAAGAGGGTCCTGTCAGTTCTTTGGATCTGTGCCTTGGCTTTGCATTCATAATACATTAAACAACTGCCAATCTGTTTTGAGGGCTTAGATGCTATGAACTAAAACTAGGTCAGATTTCTGAAAGAATGGAAAAATATTTTCCTCATTTCTTTACAAGCACAACACGATGAAAGGAGAAAGTCAACAAATAATTTGTAAGCGTGTATTTCTGATACCGCGACCTCAATAATTTTGTCTTATTACCTATAGTTTTGCGAGCTCTGTCTAGAGCTTCTGAGAAGTACATTTCATCCCTGTCAGGAGTGGAAGTTTTGGAATGAGGCCATAATAAAAATAAATGAATAACAAACAAAGATGATTGCAGAAAAAAAAACTGTAATATCCTGGTTGCATTAGCCTGCACACCCTTTAACCAAGACTCTGTTGAAGATATATTTTTTTTTATTCTATTTTTCCAGATGAATGACGCAGACGTCACACAGTAGCACTTAAAGAAGTAATAATGGATGCTGCAGTCTGTGGTTCGATTTTAACGTTGAGCAACTGGAGCCAGTGGTATCGTCACTAGATAATAGCAAGACGAAGGAAGCTAAGAAATGGCTTCTTCTGGTGCAGAGTTATGACTCATGTCTCGTGTATAAACGTTGAATAAAATTCAACATGACCGGTGTGACTGCAGACGCTTTCAAAACTATCAAAAACGTCAGTTCAGCTATAGAAATGGCACAGGTTGGATTTTTTTTGGGCCATATGGATTTGACCCCAAACTGTTCTTAACTTCATCCGCATACCTAAAACCTCAGGTTTCAATTGAGGGTACACAATATATTATAAATATGTTGTCGCAATGCCAGGGTGCGCTATACTTGCATCCCAAGAGACTGTTTGGAGTTCAGATACTGTCGTATTGTAACTGTTACGATGCAAGCACCAGACACGAATTACACAAAATGCTAAAGATCATAGAACGTAGGAATAATAGATGAGAGAGGGAAAATATGCACAAATCACAACTGATAACATTGCAATATTTATTCATTTTAAATTGCCCGCAAGATTTTCTAACATTGTGCAGCTCTTGTTGCGGCCAGCAAATCGTTAATTTAAGGGTGTGCGTATGTGCATTCAGGTTATTGCAGTATTACGGCTTTTATATATATATATTTTTTTATACATTTGTTTTTCATGTGAACTGTACATGGAATTATGTCACAGCATTGCAAAAATAATTTGTTAATTTATCACCGTTTCACTTCTCTGTATCACAAAAAATCTGATGTTTTAACGTGGCCACTCAATGTTGGGAAGTAAATATCTCCAGACACCTCTTCCTGTCTCCAGAGCTGTGCTCCGTTTTCGTTTGTGCAACTCTGAACTGCAGATATATTGACATCTTGCATACCTTTTGCAGGACATCACAGACCTAAAAAGAGCCATGGGTGAAGTCAATAAGACCGAGGAGCAGCACCATATGTGGACTGATGAGCAGATCCACATTCTTCTGTCTACTGTTGCAGACCTCCATCAAAGAGTGGCCTCATTAGAGAACGGGTCAAAGCACAGCGTGAGTCATACCCTAATTCTATGGTGGCTAAATTTATATATGCATGTATATGTTTTTTTTTTTTTTCTTCTGAATTTAGGTTTTATCCAAACAGTAGCAGATGGCAGTTGATCTAATCATCAGAATAACTAAATGCTTTTCTACAGATACATTTTTCTTAGCCAATTGTTTTCCTTATTAAATTTTTGTTACTGTCATCACTCTGTATGGGGGGGGGAGGGAAAGAAATTCTCAAATCTTCACAAACACTGTCTTAAGTCAACTTGAATAAAACTGGAAGTCAATTGCCACTGATCCCCTTGTTAAAAATTCATTTCCTTGACGGAGCCGAACGCGCAATGAATTTGGGTTAATGAACCCCTTAAAAGTTTAACCATTCAAAGAAACGAAAAAAGACAGTAACAGCCAAATACTGAACTTCTAGTTCCAACTCTTTGAGTCCACAGATTCCAAACACACAGTAATTTAATTGCCTTCTTCCTGCCATGCAGTTGCAGTATAATGACACAGTAGCTTCACCGGCTGTTGGCAGTAAAGAGTCTGAAACTAAGACGGTGACAGAAACAACAACACTGAAAGAAACACCTCAGGATTTGGAAGGTATTGTGTAGAGAAGAAAAAAACAAAACAAAAGCAATTTATCCTCATGGCTTTCTTTGCACTCTGTAGCTGTTTAACATAATCTTCCTATGACAGACATGTCCACACCACTGACACTGCCTCAGACCAGCAGACGTCCTCGTTTCTTGACTCCAAGGCGATCCAGGAGGAATGCTGGAACAAAATGTCCAGGGAGGGTGTTGCTGCCTGGTGTCGCTTCTCTGACAGGTACACAGCGTGGACAGCTCTCCTTTCATTAAAGACTTGTGTTACTTCTTTAACAGAGCTAAGTCGGGATGTGTCTTGCCTGTTTATTCACACGTGGAAAACGTTGTTTGTTGCCTTGTGTAAAGTTTTAGTAAGTAGCACCAACTTAATCATCCACGTGTTTATGTGTTTTCGGTTTTGGGAGAAAAATCATTAATAAAGCACAGTCAAAAGAAAACATGATGATGTTTATTTAATTCAAGAGATCCCAATAATTTCTTGTCAGTTTGGCGTGAACATCGCTATTTGTTCAAATTGCAGAGCGTTCGAGTACATATACGTGTTCGTATTACTGCAATAGTTGTTCCTTTTCTAAAACACACTGAAACTCCATCGTTTTTATTTTTGCTTCTGAATTCTTTTCCAGACCTTGAAGGCGTCTACCAGAGAGCCGGAGTCGGACGCGACTCCCTCGGACTGACTCACCAAGACCTGAAGATGCTGTTCGGGACGTCGACTCCCAGCGAACGTGCGCTGGGGTGCTTTGATGACGGAGACCGGAGGTACTCCCTCGTGGAGCTGAGAGCTGCTGTGGGTTTGTGAGCGCGGCGTCACTGAGAGCAGAGAACAGTGTTGAGCACCCAGCAGGGTCTGGGAGCGGGTCTGGGATTCCCAACCCCTTACCTGTAGTTGCTGCACCTTCTGTGAACTGAATATTTATCATTTTGATGGTGGTAAAAGTGGCACTGGTATGCCGTCCTCTCACACCTCTCCCCCAGCCCCACTCAAGTGTATTGTTGGCAAAAACAAATGATTTCTTAAATTTTAGCAGTTATCCAAACAGGCATCTGTTTGTAAAATCAGATCTTATTTTAACCAGTTCCGTTCCTGGAATCATGTTTATAGACCTTGAATAAGTCCCGTTTTCCACCCTAGGGCTTCAACTTGAAGTGTTTCTGTACCTAATTGTTTTTTTTGTTTGTTTTTTTATTTCATTCTGTCTCGTCCTGGTGTAATGATTATTGTTTAAGGTATTTTAGGCTGCACCTACCAGCTATCTCAGATGTTCCCACGTGTGTACACAAACACCTGGTACAGCTCAGCTAAAGCTTGTTTGTAGGATGTGGAGAAGGACTTTTTTTATGAATGTTTACAAATGACTACTAGATATGGCTTTTTTGAGGTTTTGTTTTGTGTTTTTTAGACCGTTTCCTAACTTATCTCAGACACAATCAAGTATACGAACAGTCAAAACTTTTGTATGCTCTTTTCTAAGCTAAAACTAAAGTTTGAAGTGCTTTCCTCCGCCTTTAGAGTTGTGATCACGTACTTAGTCAGTCTGTGCATTTATCTGTAGTTTTGTTGCATATTGTTTTTGTTTTTCTCATTTCTTGACGTTTCGCAGATTTGAAGGGCTACGAACTCTTTCCAAGAATTTTTAAGGGGTTATTTATGAGGCATATGTAGCAATAAGTGAAGTACTGCAGTGGAATGAAGGCAGACCGAGCTCACAATATGTAACGGGTAGTGTGAGAAACACTGACCATCACTATTTACTTGATACATTTTATTGCATTATAAAGGACCTAATTATGTGTGTATTAATAAAATGACCATATTCAGACTTGTTATATTGTCAGAGGGGTTGGGTTGTTTAAAATTTAATCACAGAGATACTCGACGAGGCTTTTTTTTTTGTCGATACCGATTTGTTGTTCTACTTAACTTCTGACCTATTGGTTCAATAAAATATGCTAAAGTTTAATTGACAGAATTAATAGTTTAAAATCCATCAGAGAATTGATTAATTGGGTCACAATAAAGATACATCTCAACAAATTAAAATGTCTTTGAAATTTTTATTTACTCCAGTAAATAAAGTCAAAATCCGATTCATTGCATATAGAGACAAATTGTTTGATAATTGTAGCTGACGGCAAAGGAAAACTCAAAATGTACTTTCTCAGATACTAATTTTGTGTTTCAAATAGGCTATAAGATAATAATATAAAAAAGGATTTTATACTGCTGGCCAACCAAAAAAGCCCAGGTACTGTCCAGTTTATGCACTCGATCTTGATTGGGTATTTGTGTCTCCCAGACATACTTTCATCATTCTCTTGACAATAAATCTGGAAAGTTTACTTACTAAACATACTGAGATAAAATGGTCTTTAAATGAGGTTTTGGTACTTTGGACAGTGTGCCAAATTCTATTGGAACATTAAATCAACAGTTTTCCTTCCACTCACCTTTCTGTAAGATGCTTGCACAGAGCTCTCATTGAAGAGCCAGATTCTCTTGCTGTGGTACATTTCTATTCAAAATCCTTTTTCTTTGGTCTTTAAATATTTAAATTTTCTGAGAAGCTAAAATTTGGGTGGGTCTTCAGTAGCTGGAAGGAATCATCAAAATTACCAGAAATAAACACTTTTACTGTTTTAAATCGTAGGACTTTCATTTTTCCGTTAAATTCCTTAAATAACCTTTTGATATTTCAGGTTTGATGCACTTTTATGCTAACATGTTCATAATCTTAGCTAAAGAAAATGCATCTGACTACACACTCAATTAATACCCCTTTAGACCAAAAATGTTGTGTTCTATATTTTTATGCTTTAAATTAAAAAGGTATTAGGGATCTAACTGCTCTGCAATTGATCTTATCAAAGTAATATTTACCATTTGATTATGGCATGTTTGTTAAATTCACCATGTTAACATGAGTACATGTATAAATTAAATGTTTCTTTTCAGGATGAAGCTTTGTCAAGCTTTTGTGTCGCAGAGATTTTTGGGTCCACAATGCAACTGTAAATGAGATTTTACGAATGTTTGTTGTTTGAGCACCAATGAATAAAGACAGTTAAAGGCTTGAGTTTCTTGTGGGTTGTTTTAAGGATACATTCAGAAGCTTTGATTTTGTGTGGCATGTGTTTTACTGTAGTATTTATTTTTTGCATGACTGAAAATTAAATTTACAAAAGATCGCGACTTTTAGCAAAAATTATGTACAAGTTTCATGTCTGAGAGCAAATTTATCAACACTCTTAACAAAACCAGGTTTTACAAGAAGAGCTCTAGGCCAGAGCCCCTTTAGCCCTCCAGTCCCGGGACAAAAGCCCCAGCAGCCCCTCTTCATCTTCTTCTCCCTCCTCGTCCTCCTCATTGTCATTCTCAGTCTCCATTTCTTCATCCTTTCTTGGCCCCGATTTACTTTTCAAAACATCCCGCTTGTCCCTCAGCAGTTCCACCCTTTTGTAACACTCGATCTGTTCATCAATCTCGTCGATCTGACGCTCAAGGCGTCCCTCTTCATCGTCCTCTGCCACGATGGCCTCAGACTTTGTGTTCACCTGTCGGATCTCCTTCTGAAACTCTTCCCACTCCTTGTCCATCTGATCTTTCGGGGCGTCGACGTTCCGCACTTTGGCGTCTCTGACCGGATCGTCGAAGAAGCCCTCGGGCAGCGCCTCGGCTGTGTTGTCTTTCTTTTCGGGAGTCTTCTCCGGGGCGTCTGCTTTGAGGATAGATCCTGAGTGGGAGATGGCGGGCGTGGGTGGGATGGAGCTGTCAAAGAAATCAGCTGGCAGCTCTTTCGCGGGCTGCGCTGGGACATCGGCTTCATCGGCGTCTTCGTCGCCGTCCTCGTCATAAACTCCTGCTAAGAGGCTCAGTCCTGCAGATTTCTGCGTGGAAGCAGTCGCCTTTTCGGAGGGCTTCTCAAAGTCTCCAGGCAAACCCGACTCAGACTGACCTGCTGGTTTGGCCTTTTTTCCAACAGCTTCCACGCTGTCCTGTGTTTTCCTTTTTACAGGGAGACTCTGCGATACAGCTGGTTGGCTCTTTCCTTCTTTCAACTCCGCAACCTTGTCTTTATGCTGCTTCCCCAGAACATGAGCTGGCCACAGAAGTTCAGACTTCACCTGCACAGAGCACAGGACACAGCTGAGGTGACCCAAACTGTTGTATTTGGCGAAGGGAGATTCCACGCGTTTCTTCTCCGTGTTCTGTCGTTGTTTCTCCCTCATCAACCGCCGGAGTTCTTCTTGATTTACTACTTTTTTCCCCTTCTTGGACGTTGCCATTCTTGGTAACGAAACGTGTTAGCTTAGCTAGCTACTTGCGCCACAAACAGAAATGTCGCGCTTCCTCTTGTTTTTGCTCTCACGGCTCATCTCTTCAGCGCCACCATCTGGAAGGGAGTGAAACTCAAGGATTCACCAACTGTGAAGCTGCACGGTTCTGTAATCGGGGTTAAATACACAGACTTGAAAAGTCAATAATTTTCTTTTATCATTTTTAAGCCCGATATATGGGGTAAAATTAGTCTAAGTTTCCATATTTTTTTATTTTATTCTATTTCCCCAAGGAGATGAGAAATGCTCCCACTTAAATCCAGACACATTTTTCCTCTGTTTATCAGACAAAAATAAACAACACTGTTTATTTTTGTCTGATTAGCTGGGGGCTGCATTCTGGAAGCATTTGTTTATTATCCTTTATGTGTTTCATTCCATTTGTTTCTGACTTTTGCTGTTTTACAGTGCATTGCAAAAGTGTTCAGACCAACACAAGGAGTGCTTCTTTGTGAAGTAGAAGTAAAAAAGGCACAAAGTTTTCTGAGTTTTTTTTATGAATCTTAAAATTGTGACATGCATATGTATTCAGTCTTCTTTCTAATGTCACTAAATAAAATGCAGCGCATACTGTTCTCATGAGTCTCCTAATTACTCACTCTGCTTGTTTGTAATTCAATTTCAATATAGGTGTTTACTGAAAACTTTTTTACAAATATATTTTACAGTGATGAAGTAAAATCAGATAGAAAGATTTCACGAACCTCTTGTAGATAGAAATCTGAAATGTATTTAAGCCTACCGCATCAAAACATCTCCAAGGTTTGGGTTGTTTATGGCTCTTGTTTTTCTAACACATTTGCTGTTCTTTAATTTACTTATCAGATGTCTATCAACACTCTTGGTTTAACCATCCGTTTTTTTTTGTTTTGTTTTTGTTTGTTTGTTTGTTTTTTTAAGGAAATATGAGGAGTATGGCATTGTAATTTAATTTATAGTCCAAGGGAATCAGTTCTCTTCGATGAACTCAGCCAACTGATTTGGATCTCGAAACAGAGCCATAAATCTCACGGCTAGTTTACATTCAGACCCAGAGCAGTTTGAGCAAACCTAATTTCCATGATATCGCGAGATCTGCTCGCAGTGTCGCTAGCGAGAACGTTAGCTCAGTTGTCTTATTGTACCAACCTGTCCGCCCGACTTTTGCTGCAAAGACTGCACCGATTTTCTTTTAAATCGTACATTTAAAAGATGGTAGAAGACACAACGATGTAGTCGTCTACAGGTTGTTTTAGCTTCTCTCTTTGTGTTCATTTTGTGCGTGTGTGTTCTGTTATGTTTAAGGTTAATTTCTGTATTCATCGCCGCACCCATCGTATTCATTTTTTATTTAGGGCTAGCAAGCTAACGGATGATAGAAGCTAATGTTGGGGTTCAGCCTGTCACCAAGTGCAACAATATTTAAATTATAAAAAGAAAAAAAAAAGAAAAAAAAACTAAAAAAAAAAGGAGTCCGCGATTGTTTTCTTTTATTGTATATAAGGACTTTTGTCATGTTCACTTTCATCTTCACCATTTTGTAGTAGCTATAGTAATCCAACTGACGCACGGTAGTCATCATGACAGGTGATAAGATACGCACCATGCGGAAGGATCATAGTAAAGCAAATAAAAATGAAGCGATAATGGACACCTACGATGAGACCTCCAACGGGACGGTTCCTAATGGTAATAGTAACCTCTTCAAGTCTAACAAGGCTTTTCAGAAATCTGTCAAATCCTCGGCACTGCAACAGCAGCAGCAGCTCAATGCGAACAACATAAACGGCAACGCATCAGTTGTGAATGATGACAACAAAAACCCAATAATCCTGACGAGTGAGGAGCTGGAGTTTCCAGTTCATGAGTGTGTGTTCAAAGGGGATGTCCGTCGACTCTCCTCTCTCATCAGGACCCACAGCATCTCTCAAAAAGACGTGCATGGTAATCTTTTTATACTTGCCCCATATATTGTTTTTACTTAACTATTGTCCCAGACTGTATTGATGCATTTTATTAAATTAGAATGTAATCAAGTTCATTTATACCAGTTATTCCATTATAAAAGTAAAACTTATTTTATATAAATTAATTACGGAAAGGGGGATGTAGGTTTCTCAGCTGCTTTTCGTTATAATGTACAGCTAATTATGAAAACAAAAGTTCAGTTTCTCAAAAAAAATATTAAGTAAAATAAATAAAATAGCAATTTAATGTGATTGATTTCACAGTTGGCAGCAGATAATCATTGACACATCTACAAGGTGTTCAGGCCACTAAACCTTCCACTTAACTTTCCATGAATATTCTCAAATACAGCACACTGAACATCCACCTTCTGGCTGCATAGTGTTCTTGGAAGCTTACACTGTATCGTAGATCTATATTATAATTTTTACTTTTTGATTAGGATTACTGAAATAAATTCAAATTGCTATGACTGATGTTTCTATGTGTCTGTGCCTTGGACCTGTATTAATTTGTTTTTCTTTGTAGGGAACACACCTCTTCACCTTGCTGTAATGTTGGGCCACAAAGGTAAAGCAGAATATTTTTTTTTGTTTGTTTTGTTTTTTTAGTTTTTATCTTGGATCATTTTTTTCAGAACGCTTCTCAAGTACCATAAGTGTATGCCAGTAAATTAGGCACAATCTGTTTTTATTGTGAAATGTAATCGAGAGTGCACCACACAACTTTGGAACCAGGATTTTAGCCAATATATTTTACATGTGATGCGTTCACACTCTGCATTAAAACAATAAATCCAGTCTTTTGCATCTAGAGCGGTTGTGCTAATAAAGGGAATTAGAAACGTGGATTCATTGAAGCTTTTTTATATTTTAAACCAGCTCCGTGGCATTGCACAGCAACTGGTTTCTGGCGAGTGGCTCTTTGCGAGAACACTTTCTCTAGTGTCTTATTAAAAGTATTTTAAGCACAGTATGACAGAATGTTTTAGCTGTTCAGGAATCAACCTTTTAAAACCAGTCTAGCCCATTCCAATTCTTGATGCAGCACGGCATAGTTTAATCACTATATCATCTCAAAAAGAAGCCAGTATATGGAGACACAGATATTTGTAAACTTAATTTACAACAGTGTTTGTTAGAATTTGGACAAGCAAGAATATTCTTCATGCCATCTGAAAGTCCTAATAGAGGAAAAAATGTCCCCACCATTCTGGTTAAATCTGTTCACTCGCTGCCTTTAGGAACATCCCCTACTCACTGAACATAAAGCGTTTTATTTTAACACCTCTGTTAATTTTTAATGAACAGCAGCTGTGCACGCTCAGACAGAGAAGCGGTTCTGATGCGCATCGCATAAGGGCTTGATGATTAGCGTGGAACATTAAGTGTTTTCTTAAAACGTGGATTTAATTTTCCCGTCGTTGCTCTTTCGTGTTGTACAAAATGTGCATCAAATTTTCAACACTGGGCGCGTTCCTTCGCTGTCAGGTGGGCAATGAGCTGGGCAGAAGTGATGAGAAAGCATACTGGGGACGGGTTTCCTCTTAAATGGAGGACGAAGCATTTTTACTGGCGGGAGGAGGTCAAAGTCGTCCCAGTTTATTAGGCTATTAACCGCTGTAGTAAATATAAAGTACCAGAGATCTTGTCCTGGCTAATACAACGACTAGATTTCATCATGTTCTACTAACTCCCTGACTTTTTTTTTTTTTTTTGTAGTTTTAGTTTTATGTCATTCAAACAGCTCTTCTGTTTATATTGGCCACATAGTTGAAGTGGCAGGATCTAGGCTTCTCTATATACTCTCGGGTTAGCTTGCGTTGTCCTTTGAATCTAAATTCTTTAGTCGTGCTTATGAAATGTTGGGCATGTCAGATTGACCGTGCACAGAATATGTTACACGTGTGTCTCTGTGTGTTTTGCCGTTCAGAGTGTGCTCTTCTCCTGCTGGCTCACAATGCCCCCGTTAAGATCAAGAACGCGCAGGGGTGGAGTCCGCTCGCAGAAGCCATCAGCTACGGCGATCGGCAGATGAGTAAGTTCCAACAACGCAGCTGTGAGGGGTTTGTGATGAGACTTTGTGCTGTTTTCAATTCCATGTCTGCAAACAAACCCTCTGTTTAGACACTTGGGATCAGGTCTGCGTATCCGATTGTTGATGGCCCTCGCTTGTTATTTAGTCTACCAACTGGGGCGGTGTTCTGTTTCGGTGCTTTGGCAAGCAGCGTCGCAATGTGTCATCTTGTTTACGCTGAACTGTGGAAAAGAAGGATCGTATCTGGTTACATTCCAGCTGCTTAAAAACTTCCTATTAATTTCATTCACATTCATATTTGAGGTTGGATTCCCTGAGATTTCGTGCACAAAAAGTCACTTCAATGCTAGATTCCTCATTTATGGATGCAGCACAGCTTCTGTGGTTGTTTTTATTTATTTATTTATTTTTGTCGGTGCAGTTTCATGAATTAAAACTAAATATTTAATCCTGGCACCGCTATGATGTCGGCGCCAAAAGCTAAAAGGTCCTGGAGTTTCTCGGAGCACTCGTCATCCAGATTGGATGGGAAGCAGTTCGTGCTCCGACTGATGATACGAGGCAGCCCTGAGCTTTTGGACTAATCGCTTCTTCGCTCAGTGATGCTGCTGTTTTTACGTTTAATGTCTGGTGAAACATTTAATTTGCATTGTGTGAGGCGGGTGCTGTTGTTAGCTCTGTCCCTCGCTTTAGGGGGGTGGGGGGTTACTAATCTTTTTTTTTTTTTTTTTTGCATAAAAAAAAAAAAAAAAAAAAAAAAAAGAAAAGAAGTAACTGACCTGAATCGTTAATTATCACTTTTTGCTACAGTCTTGTGTCGCTGCATTAAGTATTTCCTTTTTGGCCGAATGGATGAAACAACTGATTTACTGGCAGCATCTGCTTTCACAGCTTGTGTTTGGAGACATTTAAGGCTGGATATTTTCCACAAATGACCCCAAACTTTTATTAGTATGCATCTCGGCTACTATCGCCCGTCACGGCAAGCTGGCCGACGACAGAAGGACCTGGGACCAGGAGCTTTGCTTTCAGAAGGTCACGTCTCTCGTGAGGGGGCAGCATTGAGGGTTGGCGAGTGCAAGGGCGTGGAAAGCCAGAGAATAACGGCCCCGTCGTTAGGTTTTTGCAAAGCAGCTGCTATTATTTAGTTTGAGCAGGAAACGTGGCGGCGTTTCCTTTAAATTAATTGTGTGTCGAAGTTTAAACTGCAGACTCGTCCTCTGTCCTCCGTTTCAGCAGCTAGCTGCCCGGCTGCCAGAACGTGCAGCAGAAAGCTGCGTGCGCCGCGTCAGCATTGCGTCTCTTGATCGCGCCCACTCCCGGTCCGGTATTCCCCTCTGCATGAGTCAACCAGGATACACTGATATGTGCTGACTTGCTCTGTGCGGTCCGCTATCATTAAAAGGGTCGCTGGTCAGTTTCTGAAAGGGGCACATTTCATGAGCCAGTGAGTTCTAGCTGCTGATTCAGTCGGCGCTGATGGTACCGGGGACAGCTCTGCGTTCCACTTCAACCAGTGTAATTTGTGGCATCTTTGTTACAGAACCTTATCCGGTACGAGTCGATGCAAAGTCTTCTAGAAATGTTGGAAAGGCGTAGCAAAAAGCTGATTTTTTCTTTTTTTGGGGGGTGGGGGGGTTTCAAGAAACGATATTAACAAGAAGGCTAAACACAGGCCTTATGAAAAATATTTGTAACTAAATTAAGTATCTACCATTGACATGTCTCACTGTCTGTAAAACTGTGTTGTTAGAACTGCAGGATGGTGTTTGTTTCTTCTTTCTCTAAGAGAGTAGAGACTTTTTTTTTTCCCACAAATGCATTAAAAATATATAACTTTAAGAAATGTGAAGGACATATGATGTCAAAACATATAGAATATCATAAAAAAGCTCACACTGAGTTAAAGCAGCACTCTAAAGTTTTGTTTTGGGCACAAAACAAGACATCTCGCAATGAAACCTAAATATGTTTGTTCTGTGTGCGTGTGCATGTGCTGTACTTTAATCTTTTCTCCTTTTCAGACCAGAAGGCATGTTTAATCATCTGTCTTTAGATTTACTGACCTCTCTGTAAAAATCTGGAGTCGGGCAGTAACGTCAGCCGTCCATGGCGGACCTGAGAAGTCAGCTGCTTTCGTTTAGTTTTGTAGCAGCGTATGCTGCTAAATTTCGCCTGTTTTGTTTCTGTTTCTCCAGTTACGGCGATACTGAGGAAGTTAAAGCAGCAGTCGAGAGAGAATGTGGAGGAAAAGAGGCCGAAATTACTGAAGGCTCTCAGGGAGGTGAGAATCTCAGCTGGTTTGAAAAACGGATTTGTTGCTGAATGAATGTGGATAAAAAAACAAAACATAAAAGAAATGTGCGAAGTGTGCACTGGCTTAATCCACCAACAACATCTGGAATCACTGATGTTGCGACGGCACAATGTTTTCAGCTTGTGTAAATAATTAAAGTCGGTCCTGCAAATAGCCGCAAACAGTCTTCTCCTTTTATCAGATGGATCCTTGAGTCCGTTTGTGTTTTTCTTCCGCAGCTCGGTGACTTTTACCTCGAGGTTCACTGGGACTTTCAGAGCTGGGGTGAGACCTTTTGTTTTACGAATAAAACGTTGCAAATAATGAATTTTCTTAAACAAGACATAAGAAGGCAGCATTCTTAACATTGTCTGCAGTGCTGTGCATTTTAAAGCAGATATATTCTTTCTTCTTTTTGCAGCAGCTATTGGTAGTTGTTTCTTTGTAACAGATTAGTGTATTTAAATCGGTTTGTGTCTCTTTTAGTGCCGTTGCTGTCCAGGATGCTGCCATCTGATGCTTGCAAAATCTACAAGCAGGGTATTAATATCAGGTAAAGCATCAAAAAAAAAAAGTTCCTGTACCAGTAAAAAAAAAAAAAGTAGGATGAGTGTTAAATGCAGCAAATATTTGCTATTCAGGCCAAGAACTTCTTTTAGAGCTAGAAAGTAGGCCGAAACAATTTTCTCTCCCTCCTAATTCTCTGCCCTCCATCCTGATTTAGACTTGACACTACGCTCATCGACTTCAACGACATGAAGTGTCAACGCGGAGATCTGAGCTTCATTTTTAACGGTGACACCTCTCCTTCCCAGTCCTTTGTGGTTCTGGACAACGAAGCCAAAGTGTACCAAAGAATACACCACGAGGTGAGCGGGTGCGACTGTCGCCAGGGATCAGTGTCGGGGAGGGATTTTCGGTCTTTTAACATGGCACGCGACACTCTCTTCCTCCCAGGAATCGGAGATGGAGACCGAAGAGGAAGTGGACATTCTGATGAGCAGCGACGTCTACTCCGCGACCCTGTCGACAAAGTCAATAACTTTCTCTCGGAGTCAGATCGGCTGGCTCTTCAGAGAGGATAAAACGGTAAGGCCTGCAGCAGAGCCAACTGTGGAACAAGGTCACGACTTCATCCAAAAGCGGCGATTTAACACGAGAACCACAACAGACATGACATTTCAAATTCTTTTTATGTATTTAGGTTAGTAAAGTAAAGAGTTGGCGGCCCCAAAACGTATTCTGGTGGATAAATATTTAAAAATATTAATATTTAAAAAGCAAAAATAAATAAAAAATCAAGATAAAACAAATTTACCATCATACTTAATGCTCATGAATCTAGGTCACTTTTAGCTTCATTTAGATATTCTAATGAATAATTTACAGCATTGACAACAGTGTTTGATCCATTAAAGGAAAAATATTCCTTAATAAAATATCCTGTTGTAGCACATAGTAAGTAATAACATGTCTGAAGCATCTGTGTGACATTCCACTTAGCTTATTGCCACTTAATGTATATTTGGTAACTGTGTTTTTTTAAATTTTTTATTAATACCCACAAAACATTTATTTTCATAAGTCTCTTGCCCAACATAGTGATAGAAATGCAGCTGCACATATCAGTAATTCAGGTCTGTTCAAGATAAACTAATGCACCTTACAGATCCATTACACGCAAAGAACATTATGCGTCTTTCAGTTCAAAGTAGAAATATTACAAAGACCACAATAAGAAGCATTTTTCATTAAGAAATGCCATCATAGTGAAAAATAAATTCACGTGACGTGCAGTATTGGGGATGAATATTTGGTTAGGGCTGCTTTTGCTTGAATTGGGGCGTCAACGCATCGTGGCGTGGAGACGGTCAGCAGAGGCTCTAACTAAAGTCCAGGTTGCTTATTTCATCTGGTCTGGTGTCACTCAGTTCACTATCCAGTCCGTCCCAGAACACAGCAGTGACCACTGCCTCGTTAGCAGAAACCTCATTGGACATCTGTCAGAATCCTAATATACATTTTCTTTATTAAAATCCCAATTTTGTAATAATTTAAGTTTTCCAGAAGCTAAATTTGAGGTTTTCCTTTGCACTAAGCTGCAAGTGCTTAATAATAATAACAATATTAGCTTATTAAGATGCATAGATCGTCCTTCTGAGGTTTGTTTGCCAGTTGAAGTTTGGAGTCGCTGCCATTTTGAACCTCTTCAGCACGACGGCTTATGAAGGTGTTTAACGGTCTGCGCTCGCGCTCTCTGTTTAGGAGAGGGTTGGAAACTTCCTGGCCGACTTCTACGCCGTCAACGGTCTGGTGCTGGAGTCGAGGAAACGGCGGGAGCATTTAAGCGAAGAAGACATCATGAGGAACAAAGCCATCATGGAGAGTCTGAGCAAGGGAGGCAGCATCAGCGAGCAGAATTTTGAGGCAAGTATCCTCACACCCCCTTAATTTCAGTGCTCTGTTTATTCACCAGCAGTTAATAGTTGTATCACTGTGGAGCGGCGATTATTCCCCTGACTGATGTTTTCCTGTCTGCAGCCTGCGAGGAGGCAGTCACTCACAGCGCCGGCCCCCAACACCATTTCTTGGGAAGAGTACATAACGGCAGAGCATGGAAAGTACGTTTCTACGGTTTCATCAGTCTTTGCTGTAATTCGCCTGATTATTCAGGGCAGCTACAAGCGAGTCTGTGCAAGTGCTGAGTTCGTAATGCATCTTCATCTGCTGTGTCTCGGTTCACCTTCAGGCCGCCTCACCTCGGCCGAGAGCTCGTGTGCAAGGAAAGCAAGAAGAACTTCAAAGCTACTGTAGCCATGAGCCAGGATTTTCCTCTAGGCATCGAGTCGTAAGTACATCCCATCCTCCTCAGATCTCTCCTCAGTGCTGCTTGATCCACGGAATACCCCTGGGGTTTTCAGAAAAGCGTTGAGTAAAGATAAAATAATTCAGATAATAAGGCCCAGAACATGAAAGGTTTCACTTGTTAAGCCCTGATCAAAAACTCCACAGAAGCAACAAGAGAAAAACATTAATGAACAGAAGACAAATTAACTTTTTTTTTTTTTAATAAAACATAACTAACAATGACTCCTTCTGTTTCTGCCTCACTTTATCTGTAAGCAGTTGAGCGGTTACCTATAACGTCCAACTTTTGAAGTTAATTTTCCAGTTAACTATTATAGTAAATAAAATTAACTTTTGAAAAACTAGTCTTCCTAGAACTTTCCTAAATCCTAAAATGTCTGTTAAAACATAGAGACAGATTGATCATTCAGTTACCTCCAGTTAGCGTTGAAGTTTGTCTTTCAGAGGAACTACACTTTAATTCTCACACTAACGCCACGTACGTTGCTGTGCTTTTATTTGGTGTAAAACTCTAAAAGTTAAAATATGTGGTTTCCTTAAACTACAAATTTGTTTCACTTTCAACGTAAACGGTGTTCTCATCGACTTATAGTCTGTAAGTCGGTCGTGGAGAACAAGTAAAGTAGATTTGTGAAAAGCACAGTTTAAAAGATGCATGCGTGTTAAAATGAGTAAATGATGATGTAAGGTTGAAGCAGGCTGTGTTACGTAAGAAAATTGCTTTATCTCCTCTGCTGAGCGAACCTTAATGGGGACATTAAAAACTCATTCTTTATCACGGTTAATGGCTTTTTAATGTCATTTTTCCTCTTCACATTTTCTGCTTTGTTTTGTTGAAAATATATTTACTACTTTTATAATGTTCAGTTTAATGGGAAAAAATCACCAGTGCTGCGGTTGGGGAAAAATGGCTTTTTCTTATAGCAGATGATATTATCTGAAGTCTTGGTGCTCGAGGTTCTTTGTAAGTTTTCCTTCTCCAGCTTAACTGTACCACATAAAAGTATTCCCATTATTCAGGCCATTTATTTATTTTTTCTTTACATTTTGTCACACTACAGTCACAAACTTTAATTTTACGATAGCACAAGAGAAATTAGTACATTATTGCGAAGTCACTAATGTGCAAGTTAAGTTTTTTTTTTTTTTTTTCCCATTTCAGAGCTTTAATATGATTTGATAATTAAGATACACTGATTAGCATTTTCAAGGAATAGATTTTAGCCGATTCAAATTCCTCTTTGTTTTCCAGCTTTCCTGCAATGAGCGAATATAGATCATTTATAGTAAAGAGTGCTTGACACGGCAGTTGTTGGTTGAACTTGTATTACAAAACTAAGTGGAAGTAATTGGTAATTGACTATTTATTTATTTTTATGCCAGCAAATGGCAGCAAATGTGCCGTGATTATCAGTCACCGTCTGGCATAAATGTAGAATGTTTTAAGACAGATTTTGCTTTTGCTCCAGATGCACACACTTAAATATCCCCAGGTTTTGTAGCGCTTCCTAATCTTTGCTTCTTTTTTTTTTTCTTTTTTTTTTTTAAAAAAAGGGTGGCCATTCTTTGAAAGTTCAGTTCTGTATAAATGTAAAAGTTGACCGTACAAGATTTTCTCTGCGTTCTCCATCCCTGAAAGCTAACCACAAAAAATGGCTGTCATCTCTTTGCTGCTATTGTTGCGTTTCGCACTCCTACTTTTATTAGTTGACCGATTAAATGCCTATCCCGCTTCTTTCCGGTGCATTCTCGGTTAAATTTTACTGTCTTGTTTTGAAATTTCTGAATAACGCTGCTTAGAACTATCTTTTCCTCCATATTATTTTTCAACTTTTTTTTTTTCAATCTCCTTCATGTTCATTTATGGTCTGTGCATTTAAAAAAAAAAACAAACAAAAAAAAAAACAAGTGCTGATTCCTTTTGTTCTGCCTCCAGGTTACTAAACGTGTTGGAAGTCATTGCTCCATTCAAGCACTTCAACAAACTCCGAGAGTTTGTTCAGATGAAACTTCCTCCGGGGTTTCCAGTCAAACTCGGTATGTGTCGACCTACCTCTGCACCGGCTGCGAGTGGGCGAGCTTCAGGGGGAATGATCACAGAAAAAAAACATGTTTTTTTTTGTTTGTTTGTTTTTTTTTTATCGTTTTTCTTCCTCTTGTCTCACAGACATCCCCGTCTTCCCGACGATCACAGCGACTGTCACCTTTCAGGAGTTCCGCTACGACGAGTTTGACGAGTCTATTTTCTTCATCCCTGCCGAATACAAGGAAGATCCAAGCCGCTTTCCGGACCTCTGACCTGTCAACGCGTCCAGCTTGGGAGAGTGAGAGCAGAACAGAGGACGCTGGTCTGACTCTGAATGCATATTAACTATTTATTACTATTATTTAAAAAAAAAAAAAGTAAAACAAAGGGAAGAAAATGGGAGGGCTGCTCTTATTGATCATTTAATCCAAGAGGATTTGACGGAGCGCCGTGTCAGCTATAGATGAATATCTGCAAATGTTTTTTTTTTTTGTGTGAAATGATTGATGGCTTTCGTTGTACTTGCTGTTTATACACAGAGCAGGTAAAGCTGCTGCTCTGTGCTGCTGTGCGCCATTTCTAAAGCTGTCAAGTCATTCATATTTCAGTATACTCGAAGTTGCACTCACCTTCAGAAAAATGTATATAACTCTTCTCATTTTTGTTCACGACATTTAAAAGAAGAAAAAAAAAACCCACAAATACAGAGCTATCCTTAAACTGAGCTTACTGGTCATTTATATATAGCATATTATATATCTATAAACTCAATGGAGTAACACTGTGTAGCAATACATTTCCAGTACTTAAGAATGTTTTTACCCACCTGGGACAAGGTTTAGTATATATATATGTATATATATAAGCCTCAAACAGTTTGATATCAAAGCCTTTTCCCTGTGCAGGACACGGCCTCCTGCGTTTTCAGGTCTGCTCATGTTACCTCTCAGCCGTCTCTGTGTTTTGTTGTGATAGTATGAACCCCTCCCGTGCTCCGTACGAGTGAATACGTCTACTCTGTTCCGTGTATGTTTGTGTGTGGGAGAACCCAGATTGGGGTATCAGGTAAACAGTTTGTAGTCTTAATACTGCACTGATATTTAAAGGCATGCTATGGCTGTTGGCCGTCAGGATCAAATGCATCCTGATGCTACGTTATCGAAGAGTTTGTTACTGTACAGTATTTGCAAACACGCGGACATTTAGATTGGGGAGGTGAAAAGTTAACACTAACACTTTCGAACAACTTCTAACGATACACATGTGATCCCTTTGATAGTCTGCAAATAATGTTTCTTTTTTCTTTTTTTTTTTCCTTACAAATATACATGTATATGAATTTAAGGAGTGGAAAATAAGCTGTGAAAAATCAAACTGGATGTCAGTATTCAGACAGGAAATGATGTGATCCATCAAGTTGTTGCTGGCTTCAGCTATTCTGTACCGCAACCATACCTACTTCACATCCCTTTAAATAAAGCACCAGCATCATGTTTCAACTGCACTTGTGCAAATGTCATTACTCCTCCTTGATGCAGGTGGTGAAATGCAGATCTGCGAAGGAATCGGTTTTGAAGTCTGAAGTTGTCAAGGAGAGTGATTAACATCCAGCATCTCCTCAAACTTGCACTGAAGACCCTCAAGAACTAAATGGCAATGCCAGATAAAGTGCTTAAAATGTTTCCCCTTCACTTTCAAATCATAAGCTGTAGGCAAAAACTACATTTTTTTTTATTTTTTAAATATAGTTTCTTTCTACTCAAGTACAAGAGGCTCTGGTTCAGCTAGTGGTTAAACAGTTAATTTCATACAAAATAAATCTAATTTCAACCAAGAGGCATATCTGATGTTTCTTATGTGAAAGTTAGATTAAAGTAAGTGTCATTTAAACTATCAGTGTGGTGCTGTTTGGGTCAAAGGTCACATGTGTAATTGAAGAGTTGCGCAACAGTTTTTAACCCTTGAGCAAAGCCATTGTTATGAAGTGACTAAGGCTCAAGAACCCAATAAAACTTTGCTCTGAAAATGGAGAGTGCACTTTTAACTACTGAACTGGAAGCATTCCACCATATTACATTGTACAGAAAAGCAGTAATCAGCTTAGTCAAAAAGTAACATTTTTCTATTTGAAATCGTTTTACCTGCATTGGTTAATGCATTCCAGTGATTTTTATATTTTCAACATAGAAAACACTTTTGGATTAAATATCACTAAACTCTTGCTATGCCATGTTTGATTCTGATGCATTACTGTAGCAATACATCAACCAATAAGCACTATATCATATTTTGACTGTTTTTGACTAGTACTTTGAAAATCAGTTCCCTGAAGGATGGGATATGTTGAAACATTGAAATCATCCAAACATGGCTTTGTTCAGGTACCAAAAATATCTGTTCTCCTTTTAAGTAACTTGGTAAACCAACATTCATATTTTTGCACAGAGAGGAAGCTGAAAAAAACAGACAACTCGACTCTTAGCTCTTCAAACAGGATTTATTATATAAAAGAAATTCTTGATAAAACACTTGTAGGTCAGAAGTAAGATGCAACTGTTCTGTGAAGAAGCGGGAAAGACGCATACACCACAACACTAAAAAAAGATACAATACATAAAGCAACAAATTTGAAAACACGACCTCAATAGTAGTAAAGCAAACCTACTTCCAGTTTAAACTAATTACATCTGTGGTGGCAAGGGGATAAATGTGTACTATCGACAAAAGAGAAATGAAAAACGAATTATTAGGCAAACAACGCTGAAATATACATTTTCAAAAACGACAGACTTGTTTCTGTACGATAAACAGGGTTTTGTTTTGTTTTTTCCAAGCACTTCACATTTTAGATTTACCCAAGTGGGGGAAATTTTGTAGAATGTTTCTAACCAAAATAAGTGGGATACATTGGGATGAAACAGCATTCAGTCGCTGACATCCATGTCTTCTTCGTGGCGATCATCAGCGCCGTTAACTTTGGCCTGCTTTACGAGCCGGGTTGAGCCGTTTCCCTCCACAGACTGAGGAGACATGGCAGAGTCGTCTGAATCCTTCCTCTCCTCCCTTTCCTTCTCGCTGTCATAACCTTGTTCCTCTTCATCATAATCTCTAGTGATCTGTATGACAAAAAAAATATAAGACAAAAACAAAACATTGGGTCACTGGATGTTTTCTACGCAAGCTGACAGTAGAACCGATTCCCATAGTTTCAGAATAAAGTTTCTGCAGATACAAAACAAACCTTAATATCTCCTTTGTCTCCATCTGATTTTCTTTCCCGCTCCCGCTCTTTGTCCTTACTTTTCTTTTTCTTGCTAGTAGAGCGTTCTCGTTCCTCGCGAACGCGTTCCTTATCACTCCTGCGTTCCCTCTCTCTGTCCTTGTCCCTCTTTTTTTCCTTCTTGTGCCTGTGCAAAGTAGAGAGAAAATCCCAATGAAACTTCAACACGGGCAACATAATTCTAAGGAAAATTAGTGTGGTCATGCAATGAAACCTGACATGATTAAACTAGGGATTTTCCACCTTTTTAATGCAAAAAGACCATCTCCATAGTCAACTTTCTAAAGCTCCCCAGTTATTTACATTGATTTGAAAATATAAAAGTGCTACAGAAGAAAGAGAAAGACAAAAGGAAAGAAGCATGGAAGGAAAAATATACAAGAAAAATAAAATCTTAACAATAAAAACATTTTCCCAGTTTATTTCATTTGTACCTAATTATTGAGCCTTTAAATTCCACACTTTGCAATATTTTTGTAGACCGTCAAGAAGACCTGTCAAACATCACAGTACACTAACCTTCGAGGGGAAGGAGAGGGAGAAACTCTCCTTTTAGGAGACTTCTTTGGAGATCGGCTGGCGGTGCGACTTCTCCTGCGCCTCCTGTGGAGTAGATCAGAAATGGCATAAAGAGTTAAATAAGCCCAAGTATATAGGAAAGGTATAAAGGCTGTAAAAATGTATGGTTTCAAAACAGTTACAAATGTCTTAATTCTTTGGTTTAAACCAAATGATTCTCTGAGTAAAGCCTTTCCCTCCTGTTGCTGTCCACTGAAAGGCAGCTGGCTGAAAATCAGCTTCTACACTTTTCTCCTATGAAACATTTCTGATAAAAAAAAAAAAAAAAAGGAACAAAGAATAGTTATAAGGACACTTAAATATAACCAACCATGAGCTCTATGAGCAGATAGCTCAGCCTATGAGCAAATCTGGCTAATTTCAGGGTGTTATATTTGTGTTACTCTACAAATAAGGGAAAAATATCATTATGTGTAATACACTGTTAAACTACCACTGAATTTAGAGTATGTTTGTTTTATTGCTAAGGTCAATCTTAGCAGTCTTAAATAGAATTAGACAGTTTTTGTTTACTTTCTAAGAATCATAAGGTGAAATTTATGCTCAAGTTACAAACAGTACAAAGCAAGATTCTTATCGTCCTCGGTTTTTAGTGAAAATCAGAATAGCACAGATGGCAGGTAAAGAACAGATGTTCCAAATAACAGACGAGCCTGCAACAAAGCTTTGCTCTGTCTAAGCACACACACCTGCTTAATGAGGAGATGTTTTCATACCGATATGGCCAATAAAGGATCTATAGGTGGTAATTATACTGTATGCCTGTAAAGACAGCAGGGGCTGGGTAGTTTAAGCTAAAATGCTGATCAAATTTGCTATCACACATGTTCTCTATAATAAGTACAGAAATACTTAGAGCTCCATTCTAACTATTTACACCCATGTGGTGTTCAAGCAAACAAAGTTCTGTGGTGATAAACTAAGCGGGTTCTGATCTCACTCACCGGCTCGCACTGCGTGACCTTCTGGCAGTGCTGTAGCTTTTAGGAGGCGTTTTTGATCTCCTCCTGCTAACGTCCTCCTTCTTCCTGTCTCTGTTGATAAATGGAAGACACATACATCACCAACAAGTTGCTCATGTCACACAGCGGGCTCCAGGTGAAACTCTTCCACTAGGAACTCACCTGGATCTGCTTCTAGTTCGCCTGCCTCTGTCTCTGGAGTGGGTGCGTCTCCTGCGTGGGCTTTTGGAACGCCGCCTGCTCCTCGAGCTGGATCTGCGTCTTGATCTGCTCCTGGTTCGCCTGCGACTGAAGAGCCAAGCGATACAACTTGTTAGTCAACACACAGACAAACGGTCCAGCTGCATCGTGTGTCTCAATAACAGCCATACCTGTGTCTTGAACGTGACCTGGTCCTTCTTCTTCTGGACCTGGATCGAGACCGAGAATGTTTCTTTTTGCTCTCCTTATCTGAAAGAAGCATAGATAGCACCTTAGATGTTTCATAATGCATTGCAGCTCATTTATTTAGCTTTATTTTAAAAAAAAAAAAAAAAAAACATCCAAGGTAAGTAAAAGGGAAATATTCTAGCACTCACGTCCAGGTTCAATAGCAGCAGAAATGAGTGACTGAGCCTCTCTGACCCTCTTCATAGCCTCTTCAATCTCTTTATTTGACGCATCGGCCTTCAGGCTCGCACTCAGGTTCAAACCAGCAGCCAAGGGATTCAGTCTAATCAGAGAGAAGAGCTTATGCTTAACCTCTGCAGCTACACCAAATTGCTTTTATTCATTTAATTTTGGCGTCTTCGCACACTTACTTTGGATCCGTCATCATCTTTAGCAACTGATCAGCAGCCTGTAAGAAGACAGAAGATAGTGTAAAAATCTGAAGTGTTTTTGGAAAAACAGCAGCTGAACTAAGTGGCATAAAGTTTTCACCTGTGGGTTCATATTGGGTCCAGCAAATCCAAACGCTGCCATTGGGTCTATGGTTGGAGCACCAAAGGGGTTGCCTCCAAGCTGAAAAATGAAGTAAATAATGTTTGTACCCACATGTGGCAAAACACAGGCCTTCAAGCAGCTAGATCACTGCTACTAAAAATGACAAATTAGGCAACAAAGATTTGAATTAGGCAACTTAACTAAAAAGTGGAACAGAAAGGGCAGTTCTTTGGTTAAAATGTATTTATGTCTCAGTACTTTTCACATTTTGTCACAGTGGCACCACAAACATCAATGTATTTTATCGTAATTTAACGTAACAGAAAACCATTTTTTTAGGCTAAAAACACGTCCTCCTTTTTCAGACTTGCATTTAGTAAAACGTTTAAAACCATTCAACAATTACGCATTACACTGTGCATCAAAAAAAAAACACATTAAAGTCTGTGGTTATAATGTGCAAAATGTCAAGGGGTGTGAACACACTAGCAAAGTAGTGTACATGTTGTCCTAGTTAAAGTCTGCAGATGTGAAGCCTTACAGCTGGATTTGGGAGGGGATTCGGTGTCGGGAGAAGGCCTCCGCCTGGCAAGATCCCTGCAACAGCATTTGCTGGGGCCAAAAGGGACAAAGCCTTAGCCTCATCAGGAATAGATCCTACAGCAAAATAAAAAACAGGCATGAGGAGTGAAAGTCTACACATTTGGAAAATTCACAGAAGACGTTCTGAAAAAGAAAAAGAAAAAAGAAAAAAAGAAAAAAAAGAAGTCTTCTCACTGCATTTCTTCAAATTAGGTTCAACAAAGTGGTCACTTACAGATCAGAGTTCCCTACTTCAAAAAGTAATCATTGCAGTGACTTAACTATTGCTGGAATAAATCACACTATTCCAATGAACACTGCCAAGAATATATCACCTGAATGTGTTTTTTAAGTCATGAACCAAACGTTAGCAAGCACATCGGCTTCTCCAGTTGGGTGTGCCCTCAATTTTCATTTAGATGCTTACTGAAACAAGCGACTCACGCTGGCGGCTTCGCTACTAAAAGCACACAGAGAAAAATCGAGATACACACAACAGAGAGAATTTTAAGGATTTGGCAGGAAAACTAAAAAAAGAAAAAAAAAAGCTATCAGTGTCTACTTACCAAAAACACATTTCAGAATGATTAAGTGGTTAGACTAAATGATAAAATTCAGGGTAGGTAGCGTGCCTGCTGTACATCATAGGCTAAAAATCCTTACCTCAACACTGCATCACTTAACCACACCTTGGCAGGGGATGAAGTCTTGAATATTTTTTTTTTTTATTATTATTTAAAGCTATCAGCTTTACATGAAATACACAACACCTCTAAGTTTTATGTTTTATATTGCGCAGATTACCAAACACCTCATCATTTGTCTCAACCTATTCCCAATGCAACTTATTCACAGAAATCACATGACCTAAATTCAGACACACAACAGGGAAAACATTTAAACACAAGAGCACACTGGAGAGAGAAATTGCTGCAGGACACAAAACTGTTGGATGGTATTTTCTGCAGGGTCTGGTATACAGGACTGGCTGAGCCAGGAAAAAGAACTGTAAAACACAACAACAAAACAAAAAAAGACCACTGTTAAAAGAGAATATTGCACCAGCATTGTCATGTTGGGTGGATATTTCATACAATTAACAACAAGGAGTTTTATCATCAGTGACATCAGGCATCCAGTAAATGAAAAGAGTTACCCTTTTTGAAGTCCAGGTTTAGCTCACACTGAAAGAATAGGGTTATTTTAAGCCACCTTGATGTTTCAGATGCCTGGTTCTAACAAAACCCAAAAAAGCTAATGCCATTTCAAGGTCAACCTTTTAAGCATGAATGTGTCTGAATATATTCAATAGTCACTCAGCCACAACTAATGCTAAAATACTCAGTTCATGTAGATTTTTTTTTTTCCTGAAGCATCTTGTATGTATGCTGTTTTAGCAAAGTTTAATAAATCTAGAGATGCACAGAGAAACCGGCTGGTGACCGAAATCAGACAATTTATATGTTGACCTGCAGGTCAGAAAATAAAAAAAATAATAATATTTTCCTGAATGTGCTACATGTAATCTCTAACAAGCTTCATACCCGAGTGCTTCTACAATCTGCAATGAGGATGTTTTACTCTGGGTAACACACTTAAAGCTGATCTTTTTAATTAGATATTAAAATCAAAGGAAGTGGATGTAGTTTAGAAATGATTTTCTGATGAGTCATGTTTGCTGTTCAGTCAGACTACAACATAGAGAGTTACTCTTTGTTTAGTGCTTCTTCACTAATTAGTTAACTATTTAACTTTCAGGTTTAAAAGGTAATGACACACATTTCTGAATCAGAAAAACAGAACATCATTCCAAGCCAAAAGTACTTCAAAAAAGTACCAAGGAAGATGAACATCTTTAAAAAAAAAAAATGGTTCCTATATTTTTAGTTTTAAGTTTGTCACCAGAGTTTTAGAGGTCCGAGTTAAATGCTGGTAATTCTCAAGGGAATATACCATGTACAGTTAGTAATGCTAACGTAACCCATCGTGCTGATTTCTAATATAAAATGCAAAAGAGAAATTAAAATGTCAACTCTCAGCATTTTGTCTGAGTAAAACGAAAACTAACGGCCTCAAATGTGGTGTGTTGCAGCTTCTAATACAAATGTGTTCTCATCGCAAGACTAGAAAGAAAAACTGAACAGTTATTGGAAAAGCAAAACCAGAAAAAGATCAAACTAATTTTGAAAGTTTACAGCAATATTAAACAAATTAGCCATAAACCTCATTGGTGCATCTCTTACTGAAAAAAAAAAATATATATATATATATATATTTCTGGTAGAAACCGTTTTAATGTCTGTACACTGACACATTTGGGTTTTGTTAAACATTTACAACATAGTGGTTTTTATTAAAACTATCGATTTCTTTTGCAGCAGTGAGTTAACACACATTTGTTTTTAGCTCCGTCTTCCAGAAAATTGACATTAAGAGTATGACTCTCTTGCACCAATATAATGCATGGCCAAGCAGCCCTTTAAGAGGTTGAATACATTGCATGTTAAGCAATGCTTCTAACCAGCAATTCACGTCTGATCGTCATACTCTAAACCACTTAAAATAAGAAAACAAAAAGAGGGAAAGAGAAAGTCCAGGCAGAGACAGAATAGAGGACAAAATAGGGGGTGGGGCTTGAATGCTTGCTGGCCTTTGCAAATGTCTACAATTCCCTGTTGGCAGGCAGACGACCATCAACGAGGGGGCTGCTTTTGCCTTCTTCACTACAAAAACCACACATACACACACACACATACACACACACAAATAACAGAGAGAGGTTTAACAGTGGATAGTCCAATATGGGGGAAAATGTACATATGGCAATGTGCTTTTTGTTCTACTTTGTTTCAGAACTCTGAGGAGTCTGCACAGCCTGCTGCTGGGGGATGTTCTTGTGTGTAAAGCAGATTTTTGCTACATTACATAATTTTTTCTTTGTACAAGCAGCACCTGTTAAAAGCTAGACAAACTAAAAAAAATAAAAAAAAGAAAGAAAAAAAAAAGAAAAGATAAGCCAGAGATATAATCCACAAAAAGCAAGAACAATTGCACTGTGGTGTTACCTCTCTTGATTTAAGAAAAAAGGTAAAATCTGCTTTACACGCCATTTTACTAACCAGAAGAACCTGGAGTTTCTGTTTCAATCAATCTTCCTTTAAAATTATATATAAATAAAACACAATAAGTTGAGCTGAGGAAATGGGATCCATTTAACTTGGCAACATTGTTACTTTTCACAAATAATGACATTCATTCAAAAGGAGCACGAGCAGAATGACAAGACAAACCTTCAGCAAACGGGACCACGATCAAAGCTCTATCCACAAAAACCGTATTGGTGAGATGCTGGGACACTCCCACAGACTCTGGCTCCTGGAACTTCACAAAGCAGACTCGGGAAGTCACCGGCATAGGGGAATCACTGCAAATGAAGAATTTAGAAAAAAATATATAAAAATGCCCCAAAAGCTAAACTACTATCTCAAATTTTATAATTATTAAAAGACAGGGTATATAGTTATGGATGACCACCATTAGATGTCTCATCTTGCAACTGTGGGTGACATAAGTAGATAGATATCACTGAGACATGGGAATTGCATAACAGATCTCTTCAGCAAACTCACATAACCACATTGTCTTACAGTAGACCGACTTGTACACATAAAAAAAGGTTTTGAAAAAGCTGTTTTTCTTTAGCTTGTTTGTTTTTGCGATTAATGCTCAGTTTGGTTTATAGTTTTGAAAGCGGATCTAAGGTTGTTCGGGATTTAAAAAGAGCGGTGAAACAGCCTTTCACGCAAATGCTAATTCGGAAGCTAGCGTTAGCTTCAGGGCAGTGCTCTGGTAAGCGTGCGGCCTACATTTCCGTTACACAAAAATATAGACTTTCACAGCTTTTTGGACCCCAGTTGAATGTACTTACATTTTACTAGCCTTAAATTTTTAAATAAAAAGCGAAGTAGTCAACTCACTCTGGCGGAAATAGCTTTAGTTCCTCGATGGTTCCCAGAAAACCAAACAATGTCCTCATCTGTTCCGACGTTGTGCTTGGCGACACATTGGTCACCTGAACCACCCGCGTCGTGTAACTCATTTTCGACACAACTACCGTTTTTTCAACAACAACAAAAATAGACACACGCGGAAACAAATCACTGCAGCGCCTATTCGTATCGCATTAAAATCGTTTTGTTTGCAAATAACCAACAGGACAAAGGTTAGATGCCACCTAGAAGAAGGAACAACTGCTGGACGTCGCGGCCATATTGGATAGTGCTTGAGTTTTTTGCGCATGCGTAAAAGGGAAGGACGTAAATACAAAGAAACATCTGGAGTTATACATTGTAACCTCTTTTTTGGGTTTCGTTTATTTTCTCTTAACTTGATTTAATCAAATTATGTAAATAGACATCGTGGCGCGACAAGATGAATATTGCACAAGAGATAAATAAATCGCCCTTAATAACCTACAGAGGTCGCCCTTTCCTCCTCTCAGTTGGTAAAACTTAGTATAGTGTACAAATACTGTATTTCAATTTAATTTCAGTACAAATATGGCTTCTGTTTCAATGTCTGTCACCAGACAGGTCAGAGATAAGTCTATTGAGAAATTTAAAACAAGGTCACAGAAACTGATGCTCACAAATTAAACAAATTCTCTCTGTTCCAATTGGCTAACCTTAAGTCATTTTGCAAAGAAGAATGGCCAAAAATCAGACTCTTGTGGTTTTAAAATGGTAGAGACAAAACAACTGAAAAAAAAAACTTGCAAAATTCCAGGGAAACAAAGTATTGCCTCACAGTGTGCATGCTAGAGAAGAGATGTGAATACTTCTGCTTGGCATGGTAGAGCATATCTGGGAACTATAGTTTGGCTCTGGATTGTTTTTAGTAAAATGAGGCAACCTTGTTGTCCAAACTATTTAAATTGAATGGCATGTGACTTATTGCACGTCACAGCACTGTGACTGGTGAAACATGCTTTTCTCATGGTGTTTTTTTTTTTTTTTTTTTTTTGTTCCTTGGCAGAACAATACAGACTCTGTTTTATGTCTAATCTCTTCACCTGGATTATCCTGAACAGAGGTCCTGTATTGCTAAAGGAAACCAAAGAACTAGTGTGCACGTTTTCATCTTATTAGCACTATATATAACAGTCTTGGTACGTCATAACCTGATTATGTTTTAATCCTTCACTGTTCCTGATACAGTAAATGTAATATTATTTCATATCTTATTGTAGCCTGTGTACCAACTATTTAATCAGAATTTATTAAATAAATAAAACTATTTTGCTAATTTAATCTGAAAATACTTCTACCACATTCAATTAGAGATTTCAGCTAGTAGAGGTTTCAGTTGTTCATTACAAAGACCATATATCATTTCTAGCATGCACATCTCCAGACAAAATTGTATTGGTGATTCTCGCAAAATGTCTCAACACGGAAGCTCACGCAGTTATTGAGGATGACAAAAATAAAATCACATGCACCATTGCAACAGTTTTGCCAAGCATTGTTTACTGCAATACTCATCTTGCTCAATAAATCCGTTTCTGGAGGGGCCAGTCCTCAAGTTATCCATCAGAGGGATATAGAGACAAAGGAATTTTTGTTCACGGTTTGACATGATTGGCCAGGGGAAAGATTTACAAAACAGCGCAGCAACCGTGACGTTGGCAGGGAAAATAAATACTCCAAATCCACTGGAAGATCAGAGGCTTCCAGCTCAGAAGTGACCCACAGTTTTCAAAACAGTTTGCACTTGTGTGTTACTGACGCAGGAGGAAAACATGGTGAGCAGGTGAGTTTCTGGTGAAGTGAAATAACGTACATCGCAAAAGGAGGGCAAGCTTTGTTTTACATTTCTACTATTTCTGTATGTTCTTATGTGGATATTTTGTCTGTTTGCGACAGATTATTGATAGGCTTAAAAGTACACACTGCTTAGCATGGAACTGTTTAAATCTTATATGCAATGCCACACATTCCTCATATAACTTCATTTCAACGTGCTTCTTTGTTACATTACTCTTTGATAACAGGTTTGAACATCCGGCTGGTAGCTACAAGAAAATCTTTGAGACATGTGAGGAACTTGCTGAACCTCTGCCAACAACAGTCACAGGTTTGTTTTTATCACTGTGGTATTGGTGATTTTCCAATGTAGTTTTTTTTGACCATGTGATTGAAAAATAGATTTTTTTTAAATTTTGCAGGTAGAATTCCTTCATTTCTGAAGGGAAGTCTTCTCCGTTTGGGACCTGGACTCTTTGAGGTTGGAGATGAACCCTTCTATCACCTCTTTGACGGACAGGCCCTCATGCACAAATTCGACTTCAAGAACGGCCAAGTCACTTACTACAGGAAGTAAGAATTTGAACACAAAACCACAGCCTTGTCATCTTCGGCACATTTGCAGAATTCACAATGATTACAATCAGCACAAAAATTTTAAAAACTGTGTGACATAAATGTTGATATGTCATGACTTTTTAGAACCGAAGTAATATTCTGTTTTGTTTCTTGTCTTGTTATGCAAGAAAAACAAAAATGTCATATTTAAGCACGACTAATTTTTAGTTCTTGTTTCTTTAATTTCTTGCTTCTTTCAGGTTTGTTCGAACAGATGCGTACGTCCGAGCCATCACAGAAAAACGTGTGGTTATCACTGAGTTTGGGACATTTGCCTACCCAGATCCCTGCAAGAATATCTTCTCCAGGTTGGTTGCACACGGATAATTTCTTTAGTTGTAGGGAATATTAAAATTATGCGTCTTTCCTAAAATGTATTTTTACCTTTTTTTTTTTATTGCAGATTTTTCTCCTATTTTAAAGGAGTTGAAGTCACAGATAACTGCCTGGTTAATGTTTACCCTATAGGAGAGGATTTCTATGCCGTGACAGAAACCAACTACATCACTAAAGTGAACACTGATACTTTGGAGACTCTGAAGAAGGTATTTCAGTGTAGCTGCAGACTTTGATGTGATAAAAGTTTGAAATATAGCTTCTTTGAGTTTGATACAGCCAAAACAGAGTTCCTGTGTAGTTTGGAAAAACGTAAAGTTGGATTTAAGTTCTTTTTCATTCTGGATAGGTTTCAAAAAGAAATAATTTATAGAGAAATATCTGAAATTCCAGGTTTTATTTTGTATCCAGTTGTGCAAAACTTCCATCCATCCATCCATCCATCCATCCATCCATCCATCCATCCATCCATCCATCCATCCATCCATCCATCCATCCATCCATCCATCCATCCA
>NW_006799966.1:3129190-3136725 GCF_000485575.1 Poecilia formosa | reverse complement strand
ATCCATCCATCCATCCATCCATCCATCCATCCATCCATGAATGACTCTTGAAACATATGGTTTTTTAACTTTAAATATATTGTAAAGCTCGTAACAGCTATTTTTCCTATGCAGGTTGACATGTGCAACTTCGTAAACATTAATGGCATCACAGCTCACCCCCATATTGAGCAAGATGGTACTGTATACAACATTGGAAACTGCATGGGAAAAGGTGCAACACTGGCCTACAACATTGTGAGGATTCCTCCCACGCAGAAAGGTTTGGATGAACAGCATACTGAAACAAATTCAAAACCTGTGCTCAGTGTTTACTCCTGCATGGAGTTCATTGCAAGCTGCCTGGGAGGCTGGAACAGGGTCCTGGACCCGCATACTCCCAGTGACATAATCAGATCTTTAACAATGAACTGATTATTGCCATGATTATCATATATGATTTTCAGAACCCCAGGCTCCTAAGATGCAAATGTATTATTATTATTATTATTGTTGTTGTTGTTGTTGTTATTAATAATAATATATATTAATATTCTGCTTATGCCTTTTGTGAGGTTCTCCTGTCTTTTTATAAGTAAAACAACAGGAGGTTGTTTTTTTTTCCACCTGCACTTCAAAGCAGCTTTCATTCCTTAGATAAGTCAGACCCTATTGAGAAGTCCAAAGTGGTGGTTCAGTTTCCCAGTGCTGAGAGGTTCAAGCCATCTTATGTGCACAGGTGGGTGTAGTTTTGTGTGTTTTTTTTTTTTCCCCTTTGCTTGTTCTCAACACTGTTGTGTGAAATCCAAGTTGTTAAAATGTACTTCCCTCCATCACAGCTTTGGCATGTCAGAAAACTACTTTGTCTTCGTTGAGACTCCAGTGAAGATCAACCTGCTGAAGTTCCTCAGTGCCTGGAGCATCCGAGGTTCCAACTACATGGACTGCTTCGAGTCTAATGAAAGCCAAGGAGTACGATTTTTAATCAAATTAAAACATCAGTCTGTATTTTATCATTTGTTCTCAGGCCAAATGTCTAACCTGTTATAAGTGAACCTTCCTAGACCATTTTCCATGTTGCCAAGAAAGACCCTGGAGAGTACATCGACCTGAAGTTCAAAGGAGCACCGATTGGCATGTTCCACCACATCAACACCTATGAGGATCAAGGATTCATTGTTTTTGACCTTTGCTCATGGAAAGGGTAGCTACATAGAATTAGCAATTTTTGCTCAACCTGAATGTCTCAACAATGTGTTTGAAGCTGACATGTACTCTGGTCACTTGCAACCAACGTATCCAAAATACCATTTCTGAAAGCACATATGAGACCTTCAAACAGCTTCTACATGCGGGTGGCAACATGTCTCGTGTCGTCTGTTATTGGCTACAACAACAGAAAACCAGTATAGCCTTGGATTCACTTAGCATCACTTAGCACTAAGCATCATTTAAGACAACATTTATTGTGGCTTACCATCTCCATTCTTGTACATGATAATGAGCTCACTGTAGTCGAATGGCCTCCACTGTCACTGGTTTGCAAATCAAGAGAAGATGTTTGGGTTATGTTGAAACAGGAAACAAACATCACAAAAGTTTGCCAGCATCCTGTTGAGTCTATGACATCTAAAATTAAAGCTTCTTTTTTTTCTTAGCAAAAGCTGTTCTCTGCAAAGTGGTAAAAACCTGGCTCTAGAAATTTGTAGTAAATAGTGGCCAGTAAGCATAAATCTCTTGTTCTTTTAGATTTGAGTTTGTTTACAACTACTTGTGGCTGGCCAACCTGAGAGCCAACTGGGAGGAGGTGAAGAAGGCAGCCATGATGGCGCCCCAGCCAGAGGTGCGGCGATATGTCATCCCTCTGGATGTCCACAAGGTGAGGCATCAGAAATCCATTCCACTCAGTAAACGGTTATGTGTTTTTAGTTCTCACCAACCATGTTATGGACTTTATCTAGGAGGAGCAGGGGAAGAATCTCGTGAGTCTGCCGTACACCACAGCCACAGCAGTCATGCATGCTGATGGGATGATCTGGCTGGAGCCTGAAGTGCTCTTCTCTGGACCTCGCCAAGGTACCAACACATAGTTTGGGATACATGCAATTTTTAGCAAATACTAGTAATCTCATTTTGGTCTAACACTTCTCTTTTCTTGGGTTTAAGCCTTTGAGTTTCCACAGATTAACTACCAAAAGTATGGAGGAAAGAATTACTCATACGCCTATGGCCTTGGACTCAACCATTTCATACCAGACAGGGTAAGATATTAAACGTTTTGAACTTAGAGAGAGAGAGACTTAAAATGTACTCATGTTAACTTTTTCTTCTAATTTATGTGTAGATCTGCAAGCTGAATGTGAGGACCAAGGAGACTTGGGTTTGGCAAGAGCCTGAGTCGTACCCTTCAGAGCCCTTGTTTGTCCAGACTCCAGATGGGGTAGATGAAGATGATGGTAAGTTAGATGGTATTAAATTAAAATAAACTAATATTAAAGCTGATTTACACACAAAAGATGCATACAGGACTATTGTTAGGCAAGTTTCAAATCTGCTGTCTCCACAGGTGTCCTCCTTACCATTGTGGCAGCTCCTGGTTCCCAGAGGCCAGCATATATGCTCATTCTAAATGCCAAGGATCTGTCAGAGATCGCAAGAGCAGAAGTGGAGTGCTCCATTCCCGTCACCTTTCACGGGATGTACAAACAGTGATGATCCAGTCCAGTTGCATAAAGTACCACTCAGCATCTGAAACAATGATGACAATAAAAAGCACCTCCATGCCAGCATGAGGAGTCATTTTTAGAGAGAAAATGATTTTTGTTGCTTTGTAGTTCAAGTACAAATTACTAAGGGGATCATATTATTATGAATCTGAAGAAATGTCTTAAGAAAAGAACTGACTGTTTCGAAAATATGCACAACTTTAAGTAAATAACATCCTGGTGTTGATTTATTTCTACATATTTAATGCGATAGCACATGTAATGCAACATACTTTTTGAACATGCTGATGATTGTGGCACGAGTATTGTTGCTTGGCACCACTGCAACTGTGTTTTTTTTTTATTTTTTTATTTCCTTTATTTAACCAGGTAAACCCCATTGAGATCTAGATCTCATTTTCAAGGGGGACCTGGGCAGAAGTCTGCAGTACATAGCAACCTGGTTACAAAACAAAATTGATTAATACTACATATACACAATTATAAAACAGATTAAAACAATTTAAAAACAGTAACACTGTTTAAAAGATTCTCGTTGCCTGTTGTTGCCTGTGTTACAACAATGACCCAAATAAAAGGTTCCTTAAACTCCATGAGACGCTATGCAGATGCTCTGTTTGCAGGGATGAAAATTCACTCACATCAGCATGAGGAACGCTTGAAATGGCTCCAGTGGTGAGGTAGTCCAAACTATTTTCTGATTAATTGAGACAGGTTTTAGATATGCCAACACATTTAGTAAGATAAGACTGACAGTAGCCTTCATAGAATTATTTTCTTTTTAAACAATGCACTAAATTTCCACAAATCCCCATGCTCCTTTGTTGGGACTGGGGTTTTTTGACATTGGAAAACAACATTTCAGTACAAGTATATCTCAGTTGAAATTATTCTTAAGGTAGAAAAACATCAGATTCTTCATCTTTACAATCTTGACAAAACCTCCATAGTTAATATGAAACTGCAAAAAATCCGCTTACATGTCACACATGAACTAGTCACTTGACGTTTGTTCCAGTGTGTTGCCAGAATCTGAAAAGTGCAACCACTCAGATCTTGCAGCCCTGCAAACTGAGAGTACTGAATGTTAAAAAAGACATGTTGGAAACAAAACATTCTTTTCAATGGCTTTATGGTGTATATTTGATCTTGCAGTGGTCATTATGGTGACAGACAATTTTCAGAATTTTGTCCTTGTTGATCACCAGTTTGCATTATACATATAGTGTTACGTGTAAACAATCAAAAGACCTTGTACAGCAAGAAGGCATTTAACTAAAAACTGCTGGCTCTAAGCTAAAACTTTAAATAATGCATCAAAAGTTCAGAAGTTACACCCATTTATTACATCAACCCTCTCTGGGTGTTGGCTTTTTTCTTATTAATTCAGGACAACCTGAGAACATATAATGGTCTTGGATCAGTTTCAAGTTTTAAATATGCACTTGGTTGCTGTCCAAGAAAACTCTCAGATGTATTCAGATAGAAAGCCTTGAGTTCAGGACAAGCCAAATCAATATGAAATCTTAAAAAAATGGAAAGCAACCATGAGATCAACAAGAAGAAATAGAAGTGCAAACAAGGCAGATAAGTAATAGCAACATGTTCCCCCTCAAAAAAAAAATATCTTATTAGAGTAAAAAGAGCAAACAAATGAGAAATGTTGCCTACACATATTTCTCAAATAAAAGGATGGCTTTCCATCGATGGTAAATAACGACTCGTACTGACCATGATGTCACTTATGACAGCTCAAACCAAGTAAAACCTGTTCTTCAATGATGGAAAACAGGCAGTTAAGGAAGACGACAAGACCATAATTTGAAGCAATGGTTTTTTGAGTATGGGACTGCAAAGATTTCAGCAGAATTAGAAGTTTGTATACAGACATTATGTTATGACAACATGTAAATATTGCTAAAGCAGTAGATCTAGAATTGTTTTTGAAAATTCAGTTAAATGCTGAAAAGTAATACAGCTAAACAGAGCACAAAGGTAACAAAAGAACACATTAAATGTAATATTCCTGCAAGGTTCCTGCACAGTTTTCATGTCAAAATTTAATACTTTTCTAAAATCCTATTTGCAAAGATCCCAAGCTTCAGCAACTTGATTCAAACCGAATAGGAAATAATAAAATCATAGAAAAGGATCAGAAACAGCAAAGAAAACAATGTCAACCTGTCATGACCTGGAAAATGAGTCAAAGTCAAAATAAAGTATGAAACACATCGCAATGTACTTTAGAAGATGCAGACCAAAAAAAGGAAGATCTTGTTCTAAATCGGTAAGCTTTAAGCTTTCAAATTTAAGAACTCTGCATACATGAGATTGGGATAGACACAGTTATGCCAGAAAATTGAGATTTTCTTTATCACTTCAAAAGCTGCATCATTACAGCCAATAAATAATAAATTGCAATTTTTCAATCATACGTCTCAAAATCTTGCACAAATTTAAAGAGCGACGTCTGCTGTGTAATATTTTTATACGAAGTGATGGTGTAAGTCCGAGAAGAATTTGCCAAACCAATCACGTGTCGTAACACTTAGCATACACAAACATATTGGATAGAAGCAGCAAAAACATGGAAAAGGAGGGATTAAAATTCCAAACTGGTGCTGCCATGGTGCAACACAGAAGCCCTGATTATGTAGTCACGCTTTTCACTTCGCTGCCAGATTTCTGGATTGCATTAATGAAAGGCTCAGCTATTTACCATTTGTGCATTCTGTTGTGTTCCAGGTTTGTAATCACAATGTAACAAATTCAGGCCCCTGGGCTTGAATTCATCCAATTGGATATTGGGTGTTTTTGGTGATGTATGATATAACAGAAAGAGTGTGGGTATTTTAAATAAAAACCACAAATAGTTTCTCACCAATTTATTGTTTACACAAAGACTTAGCCTTTCCAAAGGGACAGAAATAAAACGATTACAAGAAATGCTCAGAATAAAGTTAAAACTGAAAAAAAAAAAACAATAAAGGAAAAGCAAGAGGAAATCATTACGTCTCATTTTTACCTCTTACACCACAAAAGAAGTCTCAATACTGGGACAGAGGTTTGCACATAAAAACAGTGTACAAGCTAGCTAGTAAATGTACTAAATGTGCAGTGGATTTAACACAAATGTGAAATAAAAACACAGTTAAACTGAAAAAGACAAAAAAAACAACAATTTCATATAGCTACAAATCAGATGAACTATGGTAACTACTGCTACAGGGACTTAGAGTAAAAAAAAACATTTGTGTTAAAAACACGTGAAAAGTTTAACTTAAATTGCCGAGATGTAGAGATGCACCCATCAGTCAATTTTCCCTTGATCAGCTTTGATTAATGATTGGCAGGTCAATTACTGAAGCATTTGTTTTTCCTAAATGCATCAAAACCAAGAACTCTCACAATTCAATTAACAAATCAACTAATATGCTGTATTTTGATGCACTTTTTTTGCCCAAATTTACAACAAATTTGGGATATACGCTTTATTGCACAAATTAGGATTACACTGTCATACCATAACCTTCTGTTGGGCTCAAAACAAATGGCTGTATCAAGTTCTACAATCCAAAAAAAAAAAAAAAGCATCCACCTATACACGGTCGACAAATTTTTACACAAGGAGGGCAAAGTGGGAGCTCCTGTCTATCCCTAGTGGTCATTAGGTGAGAGGTGGTGTTCACAAGTTCATCACAGGGCAACACAAAAGACCCTGCAAATATGTATTGGTCAGAAAAATGCCGATTAGTGCATCTCAATTAAAATAACTAGTTTCTAGAAGAAGACTGAATGCACAAGAAAAGACTCCTTCAAACTTAAAACAAAAAAACACACAATGAAGAACACGGATGAAAAACAAAGAGAACAAATCAAAATCATAATAAACATCTGGCTGACAGATGGATGGTGCTGTTTTATTTTACACTTTGACAAGTCAATATATTCATTTTTATTTGTTTGCTACAAAAGCACACGCTTGTCTGCAGCACATGCCTGACACCTCTTTCAGGAAACTCCTGATCTGAAAGTGTCAAACTACTCCCTTCACCTCAAGCAAGCCTCTGTCCCTTCTCTTAAACAGAAAAAAAAAAAGAAAAAAAAAAGGAAAATCAAAATTAAAATACGAAAAACAAAAACAGACGTTCACACTGCTGGATCATAGATTTTATGAAATGCATCTTCAGGCTTACTCACTACAGACAGTAGGGAAATATCTTTTATCCACTATATAACCCCTGCGTCTCAGGAGATAAAAGAAAGTTTTGATAGTGCAAGGTTATAAGGTAAATATATTAATATGCCGTTTTAGATAATGTCCTATAAGTAAAGTGCAAATCTCTGATCAGATGAAAGGTGTGTGCAAGCGTTTCTAAAGTTTGACTGACTCCTCCCAGTCCTTGTCCATGCACAAATCAGCCCTTGACAGACAACCTGAACATCATCTGGTGCAACATTCATGTAACAAATATGCAGTCTATTATACTGAGTGACTTATGTTATATTTATGTGTATTGTTTGGAATCTGGACTTGACAAGTGTATGTCTTAGTATTTGCACACCACGGAAGGATAGGGCCTTTTTTAAGTTGGAGCATGTTAAGGAGATCAGTGTTGCAGAAACATGTTCCAATCGTTAAGCTTAAGAGTCAGTAATTTGGTAAACTATACGTTCATTTGAATCCATTTTTTCTGATCAAGTGACAAAAGTTATGGTGAAGCGAGACCAGCTCAAGTGAAAATGTTCATTTACCACAGAGCTCTCACACACACACACTCACGCACACACACACACACACACACACACACACACACACACACACACACA
>NW_006799966.1:3121565-3129180 GCF_000485575.1 Poecilia formosa | reverse complement strand
ACACACACACACACACACACACACACACACACACACACACACACACACACACACACACACACACACACACACAATTCCAATGTGTTCTTTAACCTGCTGCTACACGCGACACAACCTGGGCGAAACAAACACACATAAGCACAATCATGCAGGGGAACCGTTTCTGACTCCTAACTGATGTTTTAAGACCAGCTTAAATTAGCATCAGACCTCGGAAGAATGAAAGGCCAACATTGGGCAAGTAAATTTTTTTTTTTTTTTTTTTTTTTGAAATTTCCAAAGTGCAAGGTAAACGATACATCTCTGAACTCCTCTCACTCCACAAGAGGGCAGCTGTTAGGTTTGGGGTTTGCTGCGGTGGTGGGGGGGGGAAGGGGTTGAGTTTGACCTAAGCATCGGGGGAGAAGTCGGTTGGTCCGTAGGTGGAGAGCAGGGCGGCATCCACAGGCTCCATGCAGGAGGGGCAGGTGAAGGATCTCATCAGCCAGTCGTCTATACAATCCATGTGATAGATGTGCATACATGGCAAAAACCGAATGGGGTCTCCGTAAACAAAGTCCAGCATACAGATCACACACCTGAAAAAAGAATCAAACAATGCCAACGAGACCCAAGATTTTAGGAGAACATATTGTGATAATTTAATTAAATGTGTTTTGTTGTGGCTCTAAAAGAGGCAACGAGCACGGCTGCAGAACAGGAATCCTTGTAATAAATCTCATCGTCGGAAAGAAAAAATATTGCAAAAAGGAAATGTAAACTAATAAGTGTTGAACCAACTTATTAAACTTCAATAAAATACCTCAAAGTATGTGGTTGTAACTTGACAAAATGTGAACAATTCAAGGTAAATTCCCTGTAAGACACTGAATGTGACAGTATAACCTAAAATCAGAATCAAAAAGTCGAGTGTCGGGTAAATCTGAAAATCTGTGTTGACCAGTAAAAACCTAATCAACAAACTTTTAATTCATACAGGGAGTTTCTTCTATTTATCTATTCTTAAATGATTCCTAAATCTGTATATCTCCATTCTTGCTTTAAATAATAAACCAGAGAGGTGGAATTTATTTTTACATAAAATTCCAATAACGACTGGAATTTTATGTAAAAAAAAATTCCAGTTTTTAAACCTGTTAATTTAAAAAGAAACACAAGCGCAACCTAATTTCATTTTGTTTAAACCTTCTGTGCAAACACCCAAAGCTTTTATCATAAAGAAAACACTTCGTGTTTCCAAAATATGTATAAATCAGAACTTTAAGGTATGAAAAGACACACTGAGGTCTCCAATACAACCAAAAGTGTGATGTCTGGCAACTCCTATCCATTTTTCCACATAGCATAAATGCTTACTCTCTGATCTTCTTCTCTGAACCGTCTGGTCCTCCATCATAAACGCCCTTTGGGAGGTGCTGGATGAGGCCGATGCGCTGAGCTATGCGGATCTGCTCCTCCTCCGTCAGCTGGGTGGCCAGACGGGCCTGACTGGGTGTTGGATGGTACATGGGCATGTGAGCCTGCTCCTAGTGGCAGACAAAGAACCAAAAACACATATTCAGCTGTGTCAACACAACATCAGGTCCGACGGGTCAGACTGAGAGGGCAGACACGGAAAAATACAAGCTCTATTGCAGACAGAAATGTTTACATTCATGTGCCCTGCGGGAATAACAATGAAAACAAATGATATTTAGCCTTTTGTTCAAAATGGAATTTTGAATAAAAGTGAAGTCAAATGAGGCCACAAAACTGAAGCTATAAACACGCCATGTTTGCAGAATTACTGGAAAACCAACAGGTAGCATAACTACTGGTTAAGATGCGCTAGCCAACCCTTTTCTACATTTGTTTCCCTCAGGATATTAAAAGGAGCAAGAGAGCGATTGAAGATCCTCACCTGGTACGGAGGAGGCGGCTCCAGATCGGGATCTGTCCCGTCGCCGAAACTCGCCCTGTCTGACTGGGACTCATGGAGCAGAGAGATGTCGTCGGATGTTGGGGACTTCAGACAGTTGCCCATATTTCCGTGCCTCCAGTCCTTTTCAGGGCCGACGTTAAAAATCACAACTATGCTGCTGAACTTGCTCTGGGTCGGCTAATGTTAGTTTAGTCCCAGGAATGATCGACTACTCGGGTTTATATCAATAATAACATTTCTGTCATGCTTAGTCAACTCCTGCAAACATGTTAAGTGGCAACAGTAAAAAATAAACTAGCTTCGTTCCATGATTACTCGGATCTGAGAAACAAAACAAAGAACTCTCCTTGATGAGGATGACAGCGGTTAGCACTCCAGATAGCTACTTTTTCTGCTCGATTTCCTCAATACGTGACGCTCATTCCTTCTAAAGACTCCCACTTTACATACAGTATATTTCTCAGTAGCAACTTTGGATGTCCCACTGAGCTGTCTGAGTGACAGACTCAAAGATAATTTACGCCTTTCAACTTCGTGAGTAACATTAAACAATTTGTTTGCTTGCTAGCTGTTTCTTCTCTACCCTTTCTTCTTCTTTTTGGTAAGTCAGCTCAGATGCGAAACACCGCCATCTGCCGTCCTGGAGTGGAACACAAGACAGGCCCTTACAAACGCTTACAAATGATTGTATTTTCAAAATAATTACGAAAGAAGATTAGAGGCATTGGAGAAAATAAATAAAATATTTTATTATATTATAAATAAAATGTATAATATCAGAATTCTTACCCGTTTCACCTTAGAAGTATTTTCTTTTCCTCAGATTTTTTTTGTTTGTTCAGTCCCAGAATTTGGGGACCATAAAAATCACTTAAATCTGACAAAAAGTTAGTTTTCCTCCTCACATCTCTATCATTGTAGCTGGTTGCAAAAAAAAAAAAAAAAAACTCACCTATTTTAATTCCACACAAGTAATCTACATGTAAACCCTACTGTGATTTTTTTAAAAACTTTTTCTCTTCTAGTTTTAAATAATTCTTCTTTTGAGTTTGCTAACATCAACTTCAATAAGTTGAAATAGAACTCATAAATAAAGTCCATTTTTGACTTATTGCGTAATTTTTCTTAAGACAACACATCAAAGTGGAAAAAAGGTCTAATTTCTGCTGATGTTTTAAACTGATGATTATAAAATATTATTTACTGAGGGAAGGATTGTTATGAAAAGCTTTAAAAAATATTCAGTGAACAAAGGGTCTGTAGCAGTTCTCAAACTTTTCAGCTTTTGACAGTCAAAATAACGACATAAGAGGGTTTTGACAACAACTCTTGGCTGGATCTAAAAGGTTCTCTTTGTACTATTTCTATGCTGAATTTATTGACTTGAATTTTACTCTGAACTGTTGTCTTCTATTGTCTTCTTGTGTTTTATGCAGTCAAAAATACTGCACTAAAATAGATTTTATTGTTGACTTAACTGGTATGGTAGCCTTTACTAAGTTTTACTACATAGATTATTTTCAACAAACAAAATGCACACAAACATTTGAGGCACATCTACAAAACTTGCAAAACCAGCTGCCACTAACCAACGTAGCTTCTTCCCCCATGATGTTTCTCTGTTGAACTCCTTAAAGCTGTGGTCTCAAACTCCAGCTCTCCAGGGCCGGTGTTCTACAACTTTCAGTTGTCTCTCTGCTTCAGCACACCTGGCTCCAACAGAGCTCATCAGCAGAGCTCTCCAGAGCTCTACTGCATGCAGTTTACCCACTGAATTCCAGTGTGTAGGACAAGGGACACATCTAAAAATTGCAGGACACCAGGCCTTGAGGATCTGAGTTTGAGACGACTGCCACTGATACTTTTCCATTGTATGAAAAGTATTAAATTGCCTCTTTATGAGTCTGCTCCTCCAGTGACAAACAAAATAGGCATAAAATAACTATAACAACTTTTCTCTGTGAAAAAAAAACAACTGAATTGACTGTACATTCACATATGTGTATGTATTGTTTTTGTCTTTTCCTTTATTTCTTCAAAAGTTTAAATATTTATACTTATTGTTTATACATTAGCATTTTAAACCGATAGCATGGGCTTCTTCTTCTTCTTCTTTTTCTTCTTCTTCTTTACTATCAATGGAATACTCATCTTAGTATCAATATGTGCCATAGTCTGCATTTGCATATCACTAATTAAGTTTCTTTCTGTAGTTCCCTCTATGTAGCTCTCTCTATGTATTACTATCACCTGACAGTCTTCCTTCGTAGACATTATATTACATATTTATATCAAAATATAATGTTTTGATATTAATATGGATAAAAGCACAGATAAACATAATACGCAGAAAGTCTCCAACTCTGAGATTACTTGACTAAATAAAAGGGTAAAAATGACAAGACTTCAAATAACAATGGCCACTTGAGGACACCTTTACTTGTATATACAGCTATTGTACACATACGGACCCACAGAGTATTTGCATTCCTGGAACTCAAAGTAAAATCTTTTGGTTAAGAGAGCTTCAATAATTTCACCCATTTGTCAGGCAAATAAAACAATACACAACCTTAATATGAATATTTCCAAAGATTCCATCTTTAAAGCTTGCCAGCAAAGATGATTATTTTTCCCTTTTTTAAATGTTATAAACAGCATCTTTTCTCTGTACATTATTTGCAAATGCATTAGAGTAATGTGCATTTTTCGAAGCAAAATATGTCATAATGTACCTGCAAAGTTTCTATAGTTCATGACTCGCGCTCTTCATGTAGTGTTCACAATCATAGATGGAGATCAGTTTTGTGATCATTATGTGGTAAAACTGCACTCTGAATTATTCTGAGATGCTTTAATGCTCAGAAATTGAAGAAAAGCATTTCCTCATTTTTCACCGTGACAAATTTCTGTTCTGCATGATATGCAGCGTTAGTTTCCTGCCAGTCTTTTTGCCAAAAAAAGTTCAGAGTTTAAAGGGATTGACAAATAAAAATGATGTAAAACTGACCAAAGTTAGAGATCCGAGGTGTGATGATTGCATGATTTAATAATTATATTAAGTGAAATCACAAACGAATCATTCTATGATATTCTATTACTTTAACCATATCCCAGATTTGTGAACTTACAATGCTTAATACCAGAAAAGAAAAATGAAGAGGGGAAATTAGACAGTTGACCTCTGCACATTCATTCATACAGTAAAAAAATCCAGCATTAATAGTATATCTCTTATTATTAATATATCACTGCCTGGAAAAGTATCAGATTGCCTCTTTATGATGGCTTGTTGCATTGACCTGTTCTAATAGATGGCAATGGTGAGATGATCAGGATTTATTTACAGAAAAATTATAACAAAACATAGTTACATATTCACACACCCCACAGATAAATACCTTTTAGAGCAACACAGAATCTTTTAAAAACATCTTCAGAAATGAAAATACCTATTGACACAAATGGCATGACCTGGTCCATTGTTTTCAGTAATTTTCTTTACTCAGTGACAACTTGAGATGCATTATTACTCTGTATCATCAAGTACAAATCAGGAAATAGACCTTATTGATTGTCAGTGTTCTTTGTAAGTTGGCATCTACAGTTTCAGGAAGTTTTAAGGTCTTTGTCGTTTTGAGTATTTGCCCGACATCCAGAGGGCTCACAACCTTGACAAGGCAAAAAAACAAAACAAAACAAAAAAGACTCATTGACTTTCATTTCTGGGTGCCAATGTCCTCGTCCATGCTGTGTGTCCCGTCCCTAGCACCTGTCGTCCTCCTCTGTGTCGCTGAGGGGGTCGCAGCCTGCAGCGGAGGCCGTCTGCATCAGACGCTTCCTGAAGTGTCCGTTGGGGACCTGCCAGCCGGTCCGCCAGCGTGGGTGGGCTGAGCCAATGGTGTTTGAGCGTCCCAGGCTGCAGGCCACGGCCGCCTCGAAGGTCAACGTCTCCATGGGGCCAGAGGGATCCGGGCTGTGGTCGTCTTCTTGTGAAGCCAGGAAAGGCTCTGAGGGGTAGCGTCGAGGCGGGGACGCGTTTATGTCAAGCTGACTCCGCCTCCCTCCCGCAGCTCCTTCTTGGGTCTCCCATGAGGCCTGGCTCCGTCTTGTCGTCTCTGGGCTGCCTTGTTCATCGTCATCCTCTCCGACAGAGGCTTGTGTGCGACACACAAGAGGGGAATAGGAGATGTGAGGGCGAGATCGGGTTGGGGTTTGTGAGAGAGGTCGTCGGCCGCTGGGTGTGCTGGACTCTGAGGTGGACGGTACTGGGCTGTCTGAGCTGTTACCCTGAAATAAGAAAAATTACATTCAGTTAATCCAGTAGCTACTCTTGACTTTTCATTCAGATCAATTTACAGGACCTTTAAAAATGTGATATACAGACACAAAGTAGTGAATAAATGTAAAGTTATTTACAGTTTTGAATGTTAAGACAATAAAAGGCACTAGAAGGCCTATTGTTGGAAGGCACTGTTTTACTATGAATAAAGAAGTACAGAAAAATATGATGTTGCGTGGAATAAGATAATTTCCAAACCCTAACCAATCAAAACCTAAAAATTCCAATCTCTTCTTGAGATATTACTTAAGTGAAACAAGGTTGCATTAAGAACAACACTCTTTGGTGCTGAAGTAATTATTGCAGTACAATCATTTAAAGTTAACATTTTTCATTATTATTTTAGGTGTTTGAAAATCAAGTCAAAAGAAGCACAGAAATGTAGACTGCTATTTAAAAGGAAACTGCAAATGAAGACCTGGTTGTGTTTTATTCAGGCTGCAAAAGAGCAAGAGAGAGCAAGACTTTCAGGAAACAACAGTTTTACTAAAACTGCCAAAGTAGACATTTCAACCACCTTTCCATGTACTAAAGCGGTTGAAATGTTTAGTCTATAACCGGTTATGTTTATAAAATAATACAACTACTCTTTCTCACACAGCATAATATCACCTTTTCTTCAATACTTATAATTAGAGACCACTCATGGCAGAAATAATAAGAATGCAGTGCAATACGAATAAACGATTACATTTAAAAAGACTACAAGATTACATTTTCTTAATTAAGACAGGCATACGCTTTCTTATAAGACCAGTGTTTCTTGTTTTTTCATTGAGATACAGCGACTCTTTTCCAAATCTTTGTCCTAGCAGTTTGAAAGTGATTCTACTCTTAGAAATGCTACTGCTACTACGTTGACTAATGCTAGATACGTCTCCCACTGGTCCCTGAAACTGGTCAACAAACATGATTTGGTTGGGAAAAGAGCCATTATTGAGACTGTCAATATACAAGGTAACATGCTAAAGTAGCAGAAAAGTTTGATAATATAAAAAAAAAACAAACACCTTATTTGGTTGTTTGGCATCTAGGTGTGTATATTTTACTCACCTGTTTATCCTGGGGAAGGGCTTGTTCTACGCTGGAGGAACGTGAGGGTTGCAAACTTCTTTCCTCTGAGTTACAGCGAGACGTGTCTGGAGACAACAGGTGACAATGCTCCTTGGAACGACCTCGCTCCCTGTGCTCAGACCGTGACACTGGTAAGAAACAGAAGAACATAAATGTGCACATTTAATAAAATAATAACACTGAATGCCTTTTCTTTTATTAGTACCTACTACTCTATATTGTATTGAACAACAACTATGCTATATATCACATGTGTCAAACTCAAGGCCCGCGGGCCA
>NW_006799966.1:3119105-3120994 GCF_000485575.1 Poecilia formosa | reverse complement strand
TCTGATCCAAACAGATCAACTGAACTCTGAGTGTTTTACCAGGATTTATTTATTCATTTATTTGCGTGGTTTCGCTTCTCCGAAACGGACAGATGTTACGTCTGCAGCTCCTCCAGAACGCCGCTCTCCTGGGTAACGTGAACCCAGAAGGCTCCATTTGTTAAAACCGCTGGATGAGTTACTCCCTACGATTTCTAATTCTTCGCAGCGGCGGAGCCGCGTCCGCAGTGGTTGAGCAGCGGACTGCGCATTGTTACAGTCTAATTAACTTTTGCATCGTCATTTATTTCCTCAAGATAAACTACCGGCTCCTCAAATGGATTAACATAACCAGGGGCGCAACTACATATTATTCAGGTGGATGCGAAAAAATAAATTAACCATTTTTAATTTTGAAGTGTTGATTTTATTTTTGAACCCTTATTTATTGTAAACTGTTGATTTTATTTTTGAACCCTTATTTATTGTAAAGTGTTTATTTTAATTTTGTATTGATTTTATTTTTGTACCCTTATTTATTGTAAAGTGTTGATTTTATTTTTGTACCCTTATTTATTGTAGAGTGTTGATTTTATTTTTGTATTGATTTTATTTTTGAACCCTTATTTATTGTAGAGTGTTGATTTTATTTTTGTGTTGATTTTATTTTTGAACCCTTATTTTTTTTGAAGTGTTGATTGTCTGAAAGACCTTAGACATGAATTGCCCCATATGGGGTTTGAACCGATGACCTCAGCATTACCAGCACAGTGCTCTAACCTGCTGAGCTAACTCACCTACCTTACAAATTGTTGAGTTTCCATGGATTTAAGAAGAACTTACATGATCTTACCACAATGAAGATTTGATAAAACTGCTTATAATCTAATGTTTTTCAAAACAACATACATAATATTTTATTTTCCAGGGATTTTGTATTTTGAAGTGTTGATATTATTTTTGAACCATTTTTAATTTTCAAGTGTTGATTGTATTTCAGAGATATTTTTTTTATTTTAATGTGCTAATTTTATTTTTGAACCATCTTTTATTTGTAACAATTGATTTTATTTTATAGCCATTTAGCTCTGTAGAACCATTTGTCTCTACTAATGACATTTTCTATACATTTTTTGATCCCAGGCTTAGTTTACGGACTGTAATGTGAAATTAGGCACAAGTATAAGTCTGACAGTTTGTTCACCAAGTTACTGTGCTCTCTGAGAGGATCAGTGGTTTAAGTATTTGACTTTGTTCCATGCCCATCGTTGACGTCAGTCTCTAACAAAATTTGGATCATCTACCAGGAACAGTGGAAAGAGCATGAGTTTCTGTAGTGTAGTGGTTATCATGTTTGCTTCACATGCAACTGGTCTCTGGTTTGAAACCAAACAGAAACAGATTTAGTTTGTTCTATTCATCACAGGTGTTTACTAAAGGTCAACAAGGGTTCTGCGGTGTCATGGTCTGTACTCTGAATCCAGGCATCTGAGTGCAAGCCTCAGTTGAAATTTTTATGCGTTGTATCTAACATCATCAACTTTGGAACCTCACACTGAAACAGAGCAGAGAAGTTCAGTTCCTGTAGTGTAGTGGTTATCACGTTTGCTTTACACGCAATAGGTCTCTGGTTTGAAACCGGACAGAAACGGTTTTTGTAGGTTATGCATCTTTTGGGGTGCAGTGAGACAATAAGAGTCTTCCCCTTTTGTGTTCCATGCCAAGTTGATTGGTTCATTTGCCAATCGACTTCAATGTAGGCTTCTTTGAAATCGAAGTTACTGTACTTCAATTACCAATTGGCAGTTCTATGGCGTAATGCACATGTGTCAAACTCGAGACCCGTGGGCCACATGTGGCCCCACAGCATTTTATAGGCCGATGATTGACTTAAAATAGGTTTTGAGCAC
>NW_006799966.1:3039037-3119075 GCF_000485575.1 Poecilia formosa | reverse complement strand
CATTTTCTATACATTTTTTGATCCCAGGCTTAGTTTATGGACTGTAATGTGAAATTAGGCACAATTATAAGTCTGACAGTTTGTTCACCAAATTACTGTGCTCTCTGAGAGGATCTGGTATAAGTATTTGACTTTGTTCCATGCCCATTGTTGACATCAGTCTCTAACAAAATTTGGATCATCTACCAGGAACAGTGGAAAGAGCATGAGTTTCTGTAGTGTAGTGGCTGTAGTGTAGTGGTTATCATGTTTGCTTCACACGCAACAGGTCTCTGGTTCGAAACCAGACAGAAACAATTTTAGTATGTTCTATTCATCACAGGTGTTTACTAAAGGTCAACAAGGGTTCTGTGGTGTCATGGTCTGTACTCTGAATCCAGGCATCTGAGTGCAAGCCTCAGTTGAAATTTTCATGCGTTGCATCTCACATCATCAACTTTGGAACCTCAAATTGAAACAGAGCAGAGAAGTTCAGTTCCTGTAGTGTAGTGGTTATCACTTTTGCTTTACACGCAATAGGTCTCTGGTTTGAAACCAGACAGAAACGGTTTTTGTAGGTTATGAATCTTTTGGGGTGCAGTGAGACAATAAGAGTCTTCCCCTTTTGTGTTCCATGCCAAGTTGATTGGTTCATTTGCCAATCGACTTCAATGTTGGCTTCTTTGAAATCGAAGTTACTTCACTTCAATTACCAATTGGCAGTTCTATGGCGTAATGCACATGTGTCAAACTGAAGGCCCGCGTGCCACATGTGGCCCCACAGCATTTTATAGGCCGATGATTGACTTAAAATAGGTTTTGAGCACAAATGAACTACAAACTACATTTCAACCAAAGGTTTGTAATGCGCTTCCTAACCAGACGCTCCAAAGCGTCCGGTCCATAACTCTTCAACACGCTGTTAGCTCCCGGTCAGAAAGAGGCATTTCATTCAGAGACCATGAGATAATATTCAGAAAGGATTTTTTTAATTAATTGATTTCAGTTGCCTCTGAGACTAAATCTTTGCGTAAAGTCTATATTGTCTGCCCATGTGACTTGTTTTTATTATTTGCTTGCTCACCTTTAAACACTGATTTAAATAATGTAATTTTTAAACTGAGCAGTAATTTTTACATCCATGGAAACTCAAATGTAATATTTAAAATTTCAATACATAAAATCAGTTATTTAACAATATGAGGTGTTTAATTTATTTTTAACATTGTATTTTTATACATTGATGCTAGGGGTGCCCAAGTCTAGTTTTCCAGAGCTACCATTCTGCAACTTTAGATGCATTCCTTCTCTAACACACCTGGACCATTGAATCATTATAAGCCTCGTCAGAACTGAATGAGGGAAGTGAACCTTTTGTCTGGGGTGTGTTTTAGCAGGGATGCCCTCCTGATTTGTACCGTCAATGTGGCCTGTTGAGGGTGGCCAATATGCTGCAGTGGCCCTCTGTGAAATTGAGTTTGACACCCCTGCTATATATGGATAGTGACAAAAATGTCCTGTTTATCAAATTGCCAGCCAATTAACCCTTGTAGGAGTGATGTTGTTTCATCAATTACATAGTTATTCTTTCCTATGTTAGATCCCAGTATCCCAAGTACTTACAATATATCAAAAAAGATGACAAAGACTGCATTTAAACGCATAAATCTTTGGTATTTGAATTAATGCTGGCTCATTTGCTTAATACAATATATGACATATTTATATGTTTTAATTTGAAATGGTATGCTACTATTAAACATGTGACACTAAGATGAATCCTTTTTTCTTTCCAGGTCCAGCCACACTGTTATACAAACTTACTTTACGTGTTTTCCAGGCACATACAGGCACTTTGCAGAAAATTCAAGTAACTGTATTACCTTCAGTTATGTAAACCATTATTGTGTAGCTTCGATTATAGCCTGGTAAGGTGTTAGAACACTTTTGAACACTGATATCATCACATGCAATTTTTTATGACGACTTTTTCTATCGTGAAAATTTGATGATTTTAAAAACGTTGGAGGATGTTTGAATATATCTGTCCTTGACAAGGCTCAGTTTAAAAGTCATCACTCCAGGGTTACACATCAGTGCCAACACATCACACTCTATTTCTCCTACAACATAAATTATATGAAGCTCCTATCTTCCCTTTGCTGGAGCAGCATTCTAGATGTCTCAGGAATGCAGGAGGACTTAAAGGGTTTGAATTTTAAAACCTGACATCATGTTAAAAGAAAAACAAAAACAAAGCAAAGAAGATCACATGAGGTGTGTGAAGCTCCACTCTTAATAAGATAACCTGTCATGCAGTCTATTGTGATCATTTGATTTTAGCAAGACAGTTGAAATTCCTTTGTTCTGTTTCTAACAACGCTGTCTATGCGCATTAAATCCATAACCTTTTTTCCCCCTCAAAGTCACGTTGAGAGCTTTCAAAAAAAAAAAGATGGCAGGTTTATACTTTTCTGCTTGTGAGACAAAATTTGTATTCGTAACTTGGACAGAGCATAGTCAAGAACACACAAAAACAAGACTAACCAGCAGCCTTGTAGCTTTTATGTCGAGGTCGGTACACTCTCTCAGGGCTTTTCTCCTCCTCCCAGAGACCGTTTACACGTTGATCTGCAACCGTGGAGACTGAACGCTTCATGGATCCACCTTTAACCTCTTCCTGCTTATATGTGACCACAAACAAAAACAACGGTAGATTAAGAAAATACCAAGCTCTGTCCCATGATTTAGAAAAAAAACAAAAAAAACAAAACAGTAAGGAGTAAGTTTTCATGCATTTATTGGTGCAAAAGTGCAGCGAATCCTTTGGTTTAGCTTGTTCTATTTTGGGGATGAAAGTCATAACAAGTTTAGCCATCAGCATTCATGGATGACACCCCGACAGCTCATTGAACCTCAGTCAACTTCTGAAAGCAGCAAATCTCGCAACCAAATTCTTCTGGATTTAAAACAGACAAACCGTGCACATAGAGAAAAACCCGAGCACTTTGGCTTAAGAGCCCATGCAGCCATCGAAGCCAAGATCCAGCCAGGGAGCCATGTCATGGAAGATTTTGAATACCTGCGGCTCTACGGCCAGACGCGGCATAGAGGAGGCCCGCACGCAAAGGCCTCTCCCAAGTGGAAGCTCCAATGGGATTTTAATGCCCCAAATGCACTCGCCCACCTACATGAGTACAGAAATTAGACAGGAGGGCAAGGAAATACAGGGCACCGATCATGTCTCTGATAGCACTGCCTCTCCTATGCAGAGGCCCAGCTCAAAGAAGAGAAGGTCAAACGAACCATTTCATCACTGAGGGCCGCCTCAGCCACAATCTCCATAGAAACCATTTCAGCCAAACACAAACATGTTAATAGCTGAAAAGTTAGATTTAGTGAGGAGAGGGAAAAATGAGAAAGTGAGGCTATGAAAGAGAAGAGCAGAGTAGAGTGAAGAAGAACAAGAATGTACAGAGAAAGAGTTTTTCAGCACATGGCAAAAGTATTAGTGTATCTGAAATGTTTGTCACATTACAACCACAAAGGTCAAGGAGGTTCATGTAGTAGAAGAACCACATTAAAGTAGAGGGAGAAAAATGATGCAGGGAAGGTTTTCACATCTTTTCCTCAAATAACATTTTTGGTATGTGGGAAATAATTTTTCAACTCCCTGCGTTAATACTTTCCAGAATCATCTTTTGCTACAGCTACATCTGCAAACATTGCATATTGTCACCTTCCTAAGATAATGGTCTAATTTTTGAAAACCCAAAGAAAATAAATTACCCCTTTTTGTTGCCAAAAGATGATTTAGGCAAAAAAAAAAAAAAAAGTCACTTTTGGCAAAAAATGAGGCCATTATTTTAGGAAGATGGGAATATCTTGCCCATCCTTTATTGCCAAATATATCAGTATATAAGTAAAAAAAAAAATCTGTCTCCATCTATGATCTGTAAATATCAACGTCTCAGAACTCAAATCCAAAAGAAAGCTGTTTTTAGGATTTGTGTCTAGACTTTGACTGGAACCTTATCCCTAAAAATTCTCTGCAGCCCATTCAAAGCTACCTCGGACCTCTTGGCTGTCTCTCTGAGTAAGGCTTTCCCCATCTTGTCATTTCAGGTGAACAGAAATATCTTGGTAGGTTTGCAGTTACTTTAAACTTTCTCTGCAACTTGAGCCCCTGACCTATCTGCTGTATTCCTTGGTTTTCATGAATGCTGTTTGTGTTCACTAATGTTCTCTAGCAAATGTCTGGGGACTGAAAGGAACAGCTGTATTTATACTATGATTAATTTACACACAGATGGACTATTTACTATTTAGGTAATCTCCAAAGGAAATTATGCGCTCAAATCAGAGTAAAGAGGCCTGAATAAAAATGGATGCCACACTGTTGGATATTTTTGAAAACTACACACCATAGTTTTCAGAAGTCTGGGACTCACCTCTGTTATTTAAAATCCCAATTGAAATACATTTAATTTTTAATTTGTAAAGTGGCAACATGGGATAAAGTTCAAGGAGTAGAAATATTTTTGCCAGGCTTGGAAGAGCAATATGTCATGGAAGATCAAATCCTAAAAGTCAGACAGCATCTGTCAAGAGGGACAAATGCATTCCTCTGGAAATTTAAATGAAAGTATGTCAGAGCAATATGATATCATTCGACTGGCAGGGAGTGTAGATCAGTACAACCAGTCAGTAAAGACACAGCAACACACCAACAACGGGGAAGTCTGTCTCCTATATTGCAACACAGGAGCACAAAAAGCAGCATTGCAGTGATCTGCAAGGCACTGAAACATCAGTGACCACTTATGTATGCCACAAACATTTTCACCCAAAATAAGAGATCACATAAAGTTACATACTGTTTTTTTCCTCCCCTTCTTTGAATTGTATAGCAATTTCATTAATTATTCATTTAAAAAGTGGTGGTGGTTGCATCTGTCCTCTGTCTCACCACATTCTGCTGCTGACCGGCATCAGTGTCTGAGCTTATGGGCGGCAAAAATAGCTCCTGGGGTGAGATAGGACTCAAAGCCACAAAGCCCCCTCTGGTCCTATGCGGGAGACAGGAATAGGGGGGAATAAATTCAGAAAGCAAACACATGCGGCAGTGCTCCACACATCCTGCACATATGTTTTTCAAACATTTGCAGACTCACAGGGCCGAACCCGCGCTGTGAGCCATCATGGGCAGTGGAGTGGTGTTGGACAGAATGTCCTCAGGTAGGGTGGAGGCATCCAGACGTTTAAATATTAAGTTGCTTTTCTGAAACAAGACATAAAAATATACATGACAGCTCAAATACAGGTCACAACTTTATAAATAACTTAGGTTGCAGCTAAGATTGCGTTTCTTCACATCTTTAGAGCCATGACCGATTGCTGAAGAATGATATGAGCCACAGAATCCCACCCAGTGGATTTTATAATACATTTACGGTAAGCTAAACTTATTTATTTCCGTATATTTGTATACATTTTTTTCTATCTCTCAGGAAACCCTGTGACTTTATGAAGTAAAAAGCAAAGAAAAGGAAAATGCAAATATAACAAAAAAAAAAAAAATCTCACTCTCCATAGAAGATGCAACAGAGTTCACAGAAACATGCTGTGCTGACCTGAGCTTCCAGCTGTTGCCTCAGCTTTTTTGCTTTGTTCTGTTTGAAGTAGTCCATTATCATCATTGAAGCATAGATCTTCCCCACTGTCATGTCGGTATCTGCGGGAGCAGCGGACAAACTTCATTAAGCCTCACCTCAGGTCTCTCAGCAGCAGATGGAAAAATGCCGCCACAGTTAGAGGCTGACCTTTGTTGATAGGAACCAGGAGATCCAAGGTCTTCTGTGGCAGATAAGGCCAAATGATGCTGATCTCCTTCTGCAGCTCGGCATCCAGAGCAATGCGGTCCTCCCCACCTGAGACAATTTATACTTTGTATATTCTGATCTTTTTCTTTTATTATTCATTCCATTAATATTCATGAATTACTATAATAACTAACAGTGACTCTGACCTCGAGCTATTTTGATATCCAAAGCTGTGCGAATCAGTGACATTAGAGTAGAAGTGAAGTGGACAGACATGTCCTCGTCCACGGGCATGTTCATCAACACCAACCTCTGCAGAAGACAAAAAGGGGAAATAAAATTATTTTGTAAAAAAAAAAAAAATCATAGCAATTGAACAAAAACAGTCTGATTTCTATTGCCTCAAATCCAAAAACAGTTTGCATTTACACATTTTTTTTTTTTAGTTATTCAATTTCTTCTATGTTTCAGACAAAAACAATTATTATGTTTTTATTACCTTGTAGGCGATCTTAGCGGGACATTTTTTACCCAAGCCCAGAGGCGGAGACATGTGTGTCAACATCTCGTACATAGCTGTGTAGTGAATACGCCCACTTTAGAAAACACAACAGAGACGGAGAGCGCAGAAAGTGGATAGATTAATGAGAAGCACAAGGTTTATTATATTCAATATTTTCTTTTTTTCAGATATATAAGCACAATGACTGTAAAGTGGGAGAAAAATAATAAATAGTTTTCATTTTTATGTCCAAATACTAATCTAAAACGTAACCTTTTTGAAACCTTTGCTCATTTTTCAAAGGAGAATAGCTAAAACTCATTCAGATTGAGACATTAAGCATATTTTGAAAGCTTACCACAGATTTCCAATTAATGTAGATTTAGGTCTGGGCCATTCTTACACATAAATGTGTTTTGATCTAAATTATCAATGAAAGCTTTTACTGTAGGTGTCCACAGCATAAACTTTATCCACTGAGTACTTTAGCAAGGTAATTATAAGAATGCAGGTAATTTGAAGCTTTGACATTTCATGTTCTTTGACTGCCCTCTGCTGGTTACAGAGAAAATACCACTGATCTGGTTCACATAGTGAAACGCAAAGCAGTAGCAAAAATGAGGCCAATTCTCACCATGCCAGTCTATCATACTCGCCCCATATGCGGACAAATTCATCCAGATGATGAGGGCCCAGAATAGAGGAGTCTCGTGTCAGATACTCAAAGTTATCCATAATCACAGCCACAAATAGATTCAGCATCTAAAAAATAAATAAATAAATAAATAAAAAAGACACAAAGAACTGAGATGAAAGCACTGGTCAGGTGAAAGAAAAATAAAATATTGCAAAAACATTGTATTTTATTATTATTATTATTTTTTGTTCATTCTGACCAGAAAAGAGCTGAAGAAGATGAAGGAGACAAAGTAGCAATAAGCGAAGTCAGTCCCACACCCACCCTCGTGGTCTGGAGACATGGTGAGGGGGGCAATGGAGGGATCTGGTTCACACTCCTGTCCAGACAGACAGGAGAGCATAATCTCCTGCCAGGACTCCCCTGTTGCACTCCTGGTGTTTAAAACACAAATGGCATTAAGCACACTAAGCAACATTTTAAACAATCTTTAGCTTAAATTGACAATGGTTGCGATCTTTTCTGGTATTTCTTGGTGCGGCTCACCTGAACAGAAGCATCAGTGCACTGAAAAAAGTCTTAAAATTGTTGTGCTGATTGATGTGACTCTCATCATTCAGCTTGATGTTTCCGAACACCTGCAGAACACCCAAAACATCAGGGATTCAAATGCTTATCAAACGACAGCATAGTGCGCTAAAACCTAAATATATCAGCTTGCACTAACTTTTCTTGTAAAGTTCCTGGAACTTATGTCAATGGTAACAATAATATTTACCTGCATTCCAATTATGGCGTAGATGAAGAAAAGCATGGCGATGAGAAGGCAGACATACGGTAGAGCCTGTCAGAGAAGAAAGAAAATATAGATGCTGAATTTTGTTATAATATCACCACATAAACTAACAAACTAAGTAATTTGAATAAATAACAGTGGAAAACTCTCAGACCTTAAAGGACTGTACGAATGTCCAAAGCAGAATGCGGATAGTGTAGCCCTGTCTCAGCAGCTTGATCAGCCTGGCTGTCCGAAAAAGTTTCAGGAAACTCATGTTGATGGTGTTCACCGACTGGGACCGCCGTACGAGTCGATTAGAGGGAGGGCGATGCAGTCAGAGAGGGACAGAGTGGCAGGCAGGCAGCAATGACAGGATGTAAATCACAGATGGTGAAATTCAACACAACATGACCCAAGTCAGCGCTGGAGGCAGAGACCGTCACACACACACGAGAAAACTCGCAAACATTTGATGCTGCATTCGGAACTTCCGGTTCTTTGTATTTATTTTGAAGGTCTGCAACCTTTAAACGTCGATTGTCATTCGGGACACGACTTACCTGCAAGTCCACAATTATTTCCGTGATGCTGCCAAGAACAGTGATAAAGTCAAAAATGTTCCAAGTGTCTCGAAAGTAGTTCTGCATAGAGAGAGAGAGAAAAAAACAATTTCAAATAAATTTGATGTTTTTATTCAAATGCATTGCAGGAACAAAAACTGGTTTCTTAATCCCCTGAGTTGGGGACTTTTCTTCTGACGTTCACACTTACCACAAATCCAAAAGCCATTATCTTCAGTATACACTCCATGGAGAACAGCACTGTGAAGGCTGTGTTTAGGTGCTTCAGGACGGCATCGTACGCTGTTGGGGCGGAGTGGTACTAAAAAGAAAGACAAGATATTACTATAATGGTATTTCAAAGGGTTTCCAAAAATAAAATTACTAAGAAACTGGTTTACCTTCATCATGAGAACAACTGTGTTCAGGGCGATCATAACAAGCACCGTGTACTCAAAAGAAGGCGATGCCACAAAGTGCCAGAGTCTGTACTGGAAGGTTTGTCTGTTCTGAGGCATGTAGCGGGTCATCGGCTTGGCGCTGATGGCAAAGTCAATGCAGGCCCTCTGACAGGGAGGAATTGAACAGCATAAACACCAGCTATGCCTTCAATGACACTGACAATCGCCGTTCATACCTCATTCTTCTCCAGACTGCACTCCTGAATCATCTTATCGCCCTGCTCCTGGAAGGTGATGATTATAAGAGCCACAAAGATGTTGACGAAGAAGAACGGAAAGACCACAAAGTAGACCACGTAGAAGACGGACATTTCCATCCGGTTCCCGCGACTTGGCCCCATGTTCTCCTCTGTGACATCGGTGGAGTGTTGAAGGACCCTGGAGCACAAAAAAACAAAAAACAAAAACAAAAAAAAAACATTATACTTCCTGTTCCCACTCATGAACAATAAAAACAATAAAATAGATTCATGGCTCATTCACAGGCCAGCCCTCACTTATAATTATGACATATTGAGACAGGCTCCCTAACTCACCCATGAAAAGATAATCTCTGTTATGCTTCAGAGCTTTAACGATAAATATAAACCATCCGAAGATTTAACTTAAATGTAAACTCACTGAGGCCACCCTTCCCCAGTCGACACAGTGAAAAGCGTGAGCAGGGCCCAGCAGACGTTGTCGTAGTGAAACTCGTGTCTCCTCCACTCTCTTCTCTTGACCTCTTTCTTGTCTCTGCTGTAGTCAATGTAGAAGCCTCTGCAGGGACCAGAGCAGACTGGAGGTCATCATTTCCCTTTAATCACCTATGAAACCTGCAATTTAGTGAACGGTACTGAAGCTTTGGTTACATGTGAATGTTTACTGTCATAAACATTGACAGAGCAATTTAAATAATCCTGTGGAGTATTGTTGACTTAAATCCAACTTATTTGTGAAAAGGCTATTTAGGAACCTCATGTTTTCTTGTAGGTAGTGAGAAAAATCTCAAGTCTGGCTAATTTAAACCCTTCTGCTCAGATTTACCTCTTAGCGTGATGCATGATGGTGCAGTCCCTAAGCAAGAGATCTGGAGCTAAAAATGGGCAAAAGGTCAAAAATATTTCTCGACATTATCAAATCTGCAGCCAGTTATGCAAGTATTGAAAGGTACAGTATTGAATGTCTTTGTGGCCACAATTTTTGAGAGAGCTTTAATGTTTTGTAAGTGGCTAGCAGCATATTATAGGATTTCCTGCCTTGAAAATGCTTGAATAAGCATTTGTAGCTTTAATGTGTGCCATTGTTTTGTCTGGCTCTTTCACAAAATCACAACTGATTTTACACTGTAATACAAAAACCCATCACAAATTACCTGTCAATATTTCTGCCATAAGCTACCGTCAGGTTGTAATCCTAACATTTTAAGACAAGAAAGGCATGACTCCTCTTGTAATGTGAAAAAGTACATTTACCAAAATGTCAAAAAAAAATTACTGTAACCACCTTTCTGACAACAGAAAAACAGATTTTGTCCCTTCATTTCCAGGTTCTATGTCGACAGTTCCCCTCTTACACAGCATGGAAGGACATGCTCATCGAGGCTGACAACATGTAGGAGGATTTTGCTGATATATATGGTGCATACCTACTCACAACACTAATATGAGTCTGAGAGAACAGATCGGACGCTTATTTACCGACATTCCTTTTCTGTTTTCATGGAGCTGTCAGTGCAAAAGAAGAACTTCCCCTTAAAGAGCTGGACCGCGATGACAGCAAAGATGAACATAAAGAGCTGATACACAATGAGGATGTTGAAGACGTTCTTCAGAGACGTGACCACACAGTCGAAAACAGCCTGTGGAGGAGAAAGACAAGAGGGAGGCAAAGTAAATAAAATCTGTCAGAAGCCTGTGAGGCAACATCAAAAAGCAAGTTTCTCATATCTTGATCGGACCTTGAGCTTTGGAAGCCTCTTGATGGTTTTAAGAGGTCGCAAAACTCTCAGAACTCTGAGGGACTTTATTGTCTTGATGTCTCGGCCCTTGTTGTTTCTGTTGACGTTAAAATAAGGTATTAAGGAGCACAGATCTACAGTCAAACTGGACCACGAAGACATGACATAAGTAGTGAGAGCAAAATGTCAGTGAATTAAGAGAAAAAAAACACACAATGTAGCAAAGAACTTCATGTTTGAGAGAAAGGCAAACATGAGGAGTAAAATTCTGATTCTGCCTGTCTGTCTGTCTGTCTGTCTGTCTGTCTATCTATCCATCTGTACTTATTCACATTTTATACTCCTAATAAATGCCTGACTCTTTGAGTGACGTGTAAAATATAATATAGTAAGAAAGGACACAAAACTAGAGAGAAAGCAAAGGTCAGGATGCATGGAAACGAGAGAAATATGTAAAAGATTTATGGGAATGTTCACATGTAAAAAATTTTTACCCCATCACATTCCTGGTTGCCCCAACAGTCATAAAATCCACAGGAACAACAGAGAAAAAAAATTCAGGGATAAAAAAAAAAGGTTACATCACATTCATATTAACAACAGAGAAATTAACAAACAGTAAAACTTCAACAAATTGCACAACAGGGGATTAGTTAGTTAGTGAATTATCTGTCGCATGCAAGCCATGAAAGACAACAGAAAAAAAGATTACACCAAAAACCACCTTCTCCTCTTAAAGCCCTGCAGTGAAACTTAAAACTGAGTTACACACTCCAAAAACTCGCAGGTGTCTCGGTACATGCAGCTTGTGACTTCAGAAAGGGACGCTTATAAAAGTAAGTACCGCATGCTCTCAAACTTGTGAGCTGCGGTGAGTCAGTCATTAGTCACAGGAAAAGGCTGAACTGCGTTGTGACTCACGTTAGAGCAAAGGCGATCAGAGCTCCCACCACTACAATGAAGTCCAGGAGGTTCCACATGTCTCGGAAATAGGAGCCATCATGCAGAATGAGACCCTGGTCTATCATCTGGAGGCCAAAATTATATGCATGCAGAAAAAAAGGCCCAGAAACATGTTGTAAAATGTCTTAAATATAAAACTGAAATGGGAAAATTGCCTCAGTCACCTACCTTTATGATCATTTCAAAGGTGAACACTCCAGTGAAGACGTAATCAAAATATCGCAGCACCTGTACGGTTTGAAAAAGGTATTGAACCAAACTTCCCCATAGTAGATCAAATCTACTTTAAACTTATTCACCAGGCACTACACTTGTTACCCAGTACTTAAGAGTGGTGACCAAACAAAAATACCTCAGGACAAGACTCACCAGGACGGAACAGCTCATTGGGGAATGCTATCAAAATCAGCCTGAATCAACTAAGCAGATACAATTATAGACACATATACAAAAAAATATTGATATTTTTAGCTCTGTCAGGATCTGGGTCTGTTGCATCATCTCACTCATACAATGTTCGCCAAAACAAATCACAAAATATCAGTTGTTTGGCGGAATAACAACCACACTGATTACCTAAAGTGCAGCAGTAATGTAGAGCAACGCTACCATTAAGCTGCGTGACTCATGAGACCAATTTATAAGAGGAAAAATCAGCATCAGAGCAACAAACTGGTTTTAAACCGTACACCAAACTCAGTGCATCAAAATGTCTTTCTACTATTGCTCAGAAAATTCTCGTGAATTCACAATGGATTTGGAGCACGGCTCCATCCGGACGTTTAAAGAAGACGAATGTGTGCTTACTCTGGACACTTTCCACGACACCGTGAAAAGGGAAAAGTTGTGAAAAACAAACTGCACAGCGATTTGCCAGGCAGAGCTGCTGATTCTCACCTTGCATGTGCGTGAAAGCCAAATGTGTCATGACACATTGTTGCTGACTGTGTTATGTCAACTACAGATCCAACCTGACAGTTGCACTGAGCTAAAATGTCATCTTCAGTAATTTACTACGAGAAAGCGCGAGGTTGTAATCATCATTTGAGGGTGTTCTAACAATATCTTCAGGTTGTCCATGATACAATGGAAAGAATAAAGTTTCCTAGAATTTATTCACATTCTAAAGTTCAAATACGTTTTCTTTTGATATTAGGTAGCAATAGAAAAAGATATGTTAATGCCAAGTTTAATTACATAGAATATTTTAAAACAACATCAGTTGGCTGAATTGCTTCACAATACCATCCACAATCATAAAGAGGTAAATCAGATTTCAAATAATTATTTAGGGTGTCATACATAATCAATCACATGCCAGAGAAAAATAGATGAATGGTGTGAGAGGTAAGCTATTTCACAATGTTTGGGCAGCCACTGTGAATTTTATAAACTTCGATCAGGGAATTAAGAACTAACTGAATCTGAACACCTTCATCTATCCATTTATTTTATTCCAGTCACATATATTTATATTTGCACAAATATTTAATTAACCAGAATAAATCCAAAATTAGTGACAGCCATCAACAGTTCACATACCTTGTTTCTGTCTGAGCTTGTGCACACGGGGTCCTCCGCTGCCAACGCGATGCTACTCGCCACAATCACGAGGAGGATGGTCATTTCAAAGTAGCGAAGATTGACCACATAGTGACAGATCCTCCTGATGCTGTGGAGCAACAAGAAGGAGGATGCTGACTGGGTGCATGCAAAAATTCAAGATGAACGATTTAAAGAATATTTGTTGCATTTTACGGGTTGGAGGCTTTGAAGATGAACATGCTGTCAGGCGCTACGGCTTTAGGAGGCATCGGCGGTTCCTCATCCTCTGTTTCCTCCTCTTTCTCATCAGACTGGTACGCCTCCAACTCTTTGCTGTTCTCTAAAATAACCCAGAATGTGAGAGAAGACCAAGAGGTGGAAGTGAGTTTTTTTTTTTTTTTTTTTTCATGGACAGCTATGACAAAGAATATTAACCAAAAAAAAGACTAGTAGCTACTAAATTTAGAGTTCAGAAACACCTACACTTGGTGGTACTATTTTTATGATGCCAGGTTTAATGCAGTATGACTGCAGGGGGAAAGGAAACACAGGTCTACCTGTGACAGGAGTGAGCTCCAGAAGGGGCTGTGAAGACATTTCAATGGCCACGCTTCCCTCCGGGTTGGACTTATCACGCTTGATGGATATCTTGCGTTTCTCCGCCTCGATGGTACTCACGGTGTACTCTTTTCCCTCTAAAGCGGGGTCCGTTGACATGTTCTGGCTCAGGGATTCATACTGATCCCTGCAGCCGCCCTCTCCCTGCTTTGACCAGGTGCACTGCGGAGGGTCAGGAATATCGCTGCTGGGTGTAGCATCTCTGTTTCATCGTAGAAAAAATATTTCAAAACATAAAAAGGCCAAAAAAAAAAAAAAACAACAACAGAAAAACCCCCACAATATTTTATCATAAATGAACTGTTTAAAAATTTAAGTAAATTAACTTGAAGTTCATGCTTTCTTTGTTTTTGTTCCTCTTGATCAAGGGTGATTTTGCACTTTAAACAACAGATCTAAGTAAAATAAGCTTGGGTCTAGCAGTTGCATCAGTAGATATTTAATGAGTACAGAAAAAGATGACAGAGACGTTGATTTAACTTTGGACTGAACTACCATCATGTAACATAAAAAGTGTTGATGTTACATTTTAGATTGTGCAAACAAGAAGAGTTAAATAGCAAATAGCAAAAAAAAAGATATTTCACAGGAACTTCCCTACCTTCTGCACTCTTCACCGACTTCTGCGTATGGATTGACAATGCATGTTCCGTCATCTTCCTCCATCTGTGCACTGTTCTGTTGTCCTCCCTCTCCTTCACCTCTCTCACTCTCTTCTCTGTCTTCCTTCTCCTCTCTCTCATCAATGGTCTTCCTCTCTTGACTGAGCGACCGTCTGATATGTAGAACCTCACGTGGGGTCTGTGTGCAGTCCAGACTCTTGGCTTCAACCCGGGCTTCTCGGTGACGGTGGCGCCTATGGCGGGCTCCTTCTTCTGGCCCCTGACTGGACCTGAACTTACGGGCCATGCGGTGCCTCCCACCGCCGGCGGTCCGGTGGTTTGCTCCTGCTGTTTTCTCCTCGCTCAAATTGACGAGAGGCTCAGCAGCTGGAGGCTCCAGCATTGGAATAGAGACGGACATCGGGGGCTCAGGTAGGGGCATCTTCACTGACATGGGAGACTCGGGCAGGTGAGCCGGGCTGGTCTCTTGGGAGACGGCGGGGACATGTTTGGGAACGGAGGGAGTCTCAATGTTGTCCTCTGTGGGACTGCCAAACAGCTCCTCTCTGCTTGCCATTTGACGACGCTTGCGTAGCTGGTTGGCTCTCTGCTCCCACACGGACATGTTAACTTTTCTCCTCCTCTCCCGGCGGTTAGCAAAGGGTCTGGTGCTGTTAAGGGGCTGCTCATCTGGGGGCCCCGATGCACAGTCAGGTTCCTCTGGGAAATTGGGCCGCCCTCTATGGATTGCACGTTTCCTGTATAGGTAGGGCCTTCTTCTGCCACTAAAACGTCACAACACAAAACACACCTAAATATGGGGGCAGTAACCTGTTCCATACAGACAGATTTAGTGACAAGAAACAAACATACAAAGATCCATTTGGCAAACCAGCTATCTAATCAGAAAATGTTTGGGAAAAAAATTAAATAAAAGTTGCAAAAAAAAAAAAAAAAAAAAGGGCAAACTGTCTCTATAAATTAATAATGTCTGCTAATTCTTAACAGAAAATATTCCCATGGAACAATGTGCGAAAAAACATCCAAAAAATGAACAATAATACCTGGAAGGAAGGGACGGATCAGAGGTCGAAAAAAAGGAGAACAAAACCCACAACGACAAAAAAGAAAATGCGTGGGATTAAAGTGCAAACATTGTGTAACATCTACAAAATAATCTCAGGAATCGATTAGGGAACTTAAAGAAAGGTCTGTGTGACAGGGATGCATTCAGTTATACTTACTGGTGTTCTGATTCTTTTGTTGTCCGATGAGTGGTCATTTGAAAACAAGACATTAGTGGTTTACAGCATACACTGAACTTCTGATGTGGCACAGAACAAAACGAGAACATGGGAAGCAGAAATGGAAGAGGTCATCTGGACAACATTCAATGTTGTAAAGATTTCTCTAACCGTAAACACAGGTCCCTTCCAACAAATTAGGATAGCTTCACAATGTATATTTATTTTGGCTCCATGCCATAGTTGCACTGATGGAGTAACAAGCAATTACTGAGTGCATATAATCTACTGTATGTGATCATAATTTAAGATGATATTTCTGTATTTTAGCATCCTTTTGCTGTTGGTCTTATGAATCTCATTTTTTGGAGAAGCTGAGTTTTATCAGTTTTCATCTGCTGCTAGTCATTATCATCATCATCATCACCACCAACAAAAAAAAATAGAAATATACCACTCTGAGTAATGGATCAGTACACAATATTAACTTTGTGTTGAATAATTGAAATATATATATTTTTTCTGTGATATTTAAATTTTATTAAGACATACTTGTGTCTGCATCAAAATAGAAGCTCAAAAATTGCCGAGTTGAGAGACATTATGAATCAAATAATTTTGTTCAGTGCCACATAACAAGAATATAACAAGACAACAAGATGGAACCAGAAAAACTCACATTGATAAGCATATTAGTGGTTGCAACACATAAATGACTTACACTTATATATGTTACACACAAATGATACGTACATATTCAAAGCTAAAGCAGTCACAGAGTTTGAAAGATCTGTGCTTTTTTTTAAAGCTGTTATGTCCATATGTCCAAAAGTAAAATATCAGTATTTTTTAATATTGATGGGGGAAAAAAACGCATCAATCCTGCAATATTATTACATGAAGATAGGAGTTTATTTTGTCTCCTTTAGTAGTATTTTCTATCATTTAGATAACAAATCGAAGAAAACAACAAAGGTTGATCAGATCAACCTGAGGTTTGTTTTGGTTATACGCTAAAATATCAATGGATTCTGTCTTATTTTAAAAAGACTGGTGTAAGATGTAAACCAATAACTTACTCTGATATCAATCCGTCTCTTCCTCTTGCATATCTCTGATTGAAGAACTCCTCTTCCTCTTCTTCATCCTGGGGATACAAATGTCATAAACAACGATTTGACATTTAAAGTTTTAAACACGAAAATACATGAAAATGAATAATTTTTACAAGTTCGCACAATATTGTTATAAAAAAAATGCAAACCTTGGTTAGTTCCTGCGCGTTTGCCAAATTATCCACAGCGATAGCCAAGAAGACATTAAGTAGTGTGTCTGTCATAGAGGTTGTTAAGGATTGGCTAGCAAAAGATTCACCATCTCTTCTGTTTAAAAAAATAAATACTACGATTTTAAATTTGACACAGGATATATCAAGATATACAGCTTTTATTTGATTTCCAAGTCAACAAGTTCTTAAATGCCCAGAAGGAATTCAGCGTCTTTATTAGCAATATGAGAGCAACATGAAAATAGTTTGCTAGAGAGGCAGTCATTTAAAATGTAGATTTTCTTATCTACATTACTTAATGACATTAACAGCAAAAACTGTACATTTTCAGGTAACTGGTGGACATAGCCACAACAGAAAAACAATATGCAGCTTCAATTATATCTCAGACTGGAAAACAAGTTAGCTTGTTTTAATCAAGCTAACATGAGCCTACAAAATTTAGTCCTAACTGTTTTTGTTTGTATTTTTTATACCACATCTATTGTTTTCAAGAAAATATAAATCACAGAGTGTTTTTTTTCATGCCACAGAATAAGTCAAACCCATAATTGAAAATTGGTGGTCAGAATACCAAAAATGCACAAATCTTTATTTATTATTATTAGTTTTATTCTTTGAAGATAGGGAAGATAGTTATCAATAAATAACTCATGTCAGTGATAACTGAATGCAAACTTCTGACAAAAACTGTAACAACTTATTTCCCCAATATGGCTAAAACGGACTATTTTAGTTCATTTCACTGTTAATGCTTTTCTATTTTTACACTGTAAAGCCGCTCTTATAATTGAATTTTTCAAGAATCCATTATTGCCACTTTTATCTGAATACTTTCAAAAGTGATGGTGCACAAGGGTCCCGGTTACATCACAGCTCTCTGGCCACTTCTGAGGTCAACAAGGATACAGTTACCGAACAGAGTGAGCACTATGAAGTAGATGGATGACCACATGCCGTACTGAACGCCTCCTTGCGAGCGGATCCCATTATACATCACCTCGTTCCAGTCCTCACCAGTCAGAATCTGCAGGTAATTAAAGGCGCGGAACATATAGCAGAAATAATTACACAGCTCAGGCCTGATTAAAGCCAACGTTGGCTTAAAAATACTCCAAACCGCAGACGAATCCCCCCCTTTCCGATAACAATACGGTATTAAAAAGGGTGACGAGCTAATAATTACTATGTGTGCTGATCAAAACACTCTTTCACAGTGCAGTTGGTTGAAGCAGATCTGATGTGGACTTGTTCACGTTTCCCTTGTCTGATATTCATGTGCGCATATGTGTGCTTGGATGTGTGGGACGATCGCGGAGGCAGGGGGCGGAGAGCGATTGAGCAGAGTTGTTTAATCTGCGCCTGGGGTGAGAAATATCCCAGGGTGCAATGTGTCATGGAGAGCAGGCAGGATGGTGGGGGGATCTGTGGGAGCCAAACCTGAAACACTGTCATGATGGCAGCTGGAAACGTGTCAAAGTTGGTGGGAGTGTAATCTTCAAAGATGAACCTAGAGGGAAAGCAGATAGAGAGGCAGGGTCAGATATGACCAAGGAGGAAGAACAGGAGGAAGAAAAAAAAGAGGAGGAAGAGGATGCAGAGAGTTATTTTCATCCAGACATAACGCTTCCTCTCCTTCTTCCCTCTAAGAAGCCATTGAGGAAACTGCTGTTCCATTTTTAACCCAGTAAATACTGTTTCAGAACGACAACTCGTTTGGAAGTGTAGGTTAAAACAAAGTGAAAAATAGAAACTGGTTTTACAGGAACTCACAGTAAATGGAAGTCGGTTCATACCTCCCTCCAAAAAGCTGCATCCCGAGCAGTGCAAACACCACAGTGAAGAGAAAGAGAAGAAAAAGCAGGCTGATAATGGACTTCATGGAGCTCATCAGGGAAACAACCAGGTTCCTGAGAGAAGCCCAGTACCTGCCAAAAAAAAATAAAAAATTGACATCAATTTCTCTGAAACCAGAATTTCTACAAGGTCTTAAAGTCATTAAAGATTTTAAATCCCACAGTTCTAATTTTGGACCTTAAAAAGTCTAAAATGCAGACAGATTCTTTTCTTTTTTTAATCTACAATTATGCAAAAGACTTCTGCTACTGAAACTGGCCTACTGTAATAGCAATTATACTGCCACTAATATTGGAAACAGGGATTTAAATAAAGTAGCCAAAATCTGTTGTAAAAAACTGCTATGTAGCTTTTAACATAATATATAGATTAATTAAATTTAGATATCATATAGGTGTAAAATTAAGTCACATGAGCATCTCTGGCTATTAGGTAAAAAAAATGAAGTTATTATGTTATGGTATTTTTAAAGTCTTACATTTAATAAAGGCCTGAAGAAATTATAAATCTATCTGACTAAAACTTTCTGACCCTCACAGTGACATGTTTTCTCACTTCATTTTTGTTGATTTTGAAGGCTGTCAGACTCACTTGGTGATCTTGAATATTCTCAGAAGTCTCAGCGCTCTCAGTACACTGATGCCAAACGACATGCCGGGCCTAAAAAAGCCCCACACCACCTCAAAGATGCTGCCGATAATGACCTGCAAAACATGTTACACATGAAGAAGGAAAGCAAATTATGCTCCATGACTTTAATCTTGACCGTTGTTAAGAAAAATATAGCTATAGGAGGGATATGTTCAAGTCTTACTAGATCAGGCAAAAAGCATGCAATGAGTTTATAGGTGGGGCTTTATTAGTTTGAGATGTTGTTTAATTACAGTCTAAAAGAATAACTGTTTATTCTAAGTGATATATCAAAGTCTTTATTATGGAGCAAGAAATTGAAACATTAATGTCTATGAAGCAAAAAAATTATTATTCTGTTTTTGTTTTTCTACAGTCACATGGAGTCAGAATAAAAGACGAAGGATCTCACCCCACAGTCGAAGCAGTTGAAAGACGAATGGAAGTAGAGCCGGAAACCCAGACCGTACATTTTCAAAAACATCTCAGCCAGAAACAGCCCCAGGAACACAAACTCTGCATAGTCTGCAGATATGAAGAGAACCAGAACCAGTCATGTCAAAAAGCTCAAACGAGGCACGATAAAATCACAAACGGCTCCATCGTTAAACGTGACCTAAATTTTTCTCTTCAAGGTGTTAGTTAAAAAGAAAAACCCTGTCAGCTGTTCATGATTGAAACACACAGAGGATGATGGTCAGCCAGTCAGGCTGGTCATGGTGCACGATGGCCACGCAGATGGTGTTGAGAGCCACCAGACTGAGGACCATCAAATAGAATGTGTCTGTCTTCACCATGCGGCGGATGGAAATGCGCAGCATGCGCTCTTTACGTCGCAGGTAGGCAGCTGGGCCACGACGGCCGCTGCGAAAGTTCATTCTTGATCTTGACATGCCTAGAGGTGGGAAAAATAGGAACATCGATGAGCAAAATAAAAAGATTTTATGCCTTAATTAAAAAATTTAAATATGAAGAAAAGGATCCTCCACAATTAGAGACACCCCTGGTGAAAATGTTTCAAATTGGTTTAATACAATCTTAGTACAAAACAAATCCCACCCTTTGCCAGAGTGTTATATTAGGATTTTTTTTTTCAGTCCCTTTCCACTCTGTTCACAGTCTGTGGTGGCAAGATAAAGCTCGTTAATAATGACTTGAGTGTCATGCTTTCTTTTCTTTCTCAATTTGAAGAATGACTAATAGAAATGGACCTCTGTGTCATATTTGTAAAACGTGAACTCAGGTTGCTAATAAAGAGCCCCAAGATACTTTTGATAGTCTTCTTTGTGGGCTTTTGATAAATATGCCACCATATTTATTTTCTGAAAAATAAATAAATAAATAAATAAACTCATTTTATATTTTAATGTCAAACTAAAAAATTAACTTAAACTTAAGGATGTATTTTTCTAAAAAAAAAAAAAAAATTGTGAGATTTTTCTAATACGATATTTAACGATATGATATCCAATATACTTTTCACACAGGGCACCAGTAAATGTGTAACATGCTGTTGCTAAGCAGGTAAAGAATGAGACAACAGCAGATTAGACTACTCTGTAAGTTTTGAAGCTTAGCTGCCAATAGCTCTTTATTGCTTATATAATGTAGACACTGTTCATATTATGTTCTGAATACATTTTATTAGTGAAAATCAGTCAAGCCAACATTTTACCTAGATTAAGATTTTACAGGTCTTCCAGGTTATTTGAACTGCCGGTCATTCAGTTGTCCAAAAAATTTCTACTGTAAGTTTAAAAGAAATGAGAAATGCCCTTGACTTACTGGCAGTGGACATGTCTGTGTACTTGTCACTTCCTGGTGCGCCTCTCCGTGCACCTGTCTTTTTACTTGCTCGTTTTAGCACTGACAAAAAAAAGTAACACAAAATGGAAGAAATGAACTTCTTGTGACAATTTTATTACGATGTTAGCACCACGACAAGTAATAAATCAGCGGCAATGACATGATAACCAGAATTCTGAGGCCAATTGAAAATACAATCATTGAGTTTGAATTGTTACAAACACTAACAATTCTCTAATTTGTTTTTTTTAAAAGTTAAATCCAATTTAAAATTCATTGAATAAAACAAGACATTGACAAGTGAAAAGTCAAAAAGAAAACTTCTCCAACAACATAGGAACTTACCATCTAATGGGGATCTGCCTGAATTTTTATTCTCCTCTGCAAGCATGACTTCCTCTGTAATGCAATAACGCTGGATGTTACATACAAAGCAACAATTCAAACCATGTGAAGAGGAGCTTTACAGTTCTCAGGGATAAATAGTTTAGCATGTCTACAAACATTCGCAGGAACTGATGTAAGCTCTACCTTAAGAGGCCGGGTTGACCTTCTCTGAAGAGTGATTTCTCGATCTCTCTTGTATTCTGTCTCTCTTTTCTCCTTCTTCCCACACTCTCCCACATTTGTGCACACATAACTATGCACAGCGTCTACATCGCGCACACACTCGGGCATGTAAACAGTGAGATGCGCGTGCACATACGTACATGCACACAAATTTAAGTCAGTGAGTCAGTATCACCTTTTTCTCACCCTCTGCTTGCGTGGGAGACAAGCAATGTAGAATGCCATTACAGCACTGCGTGTTTGTGCTTCTCAACTCGGCGACTCTGATGAAGATCTCAAACCCTGGTAGAGGAGTCACTTTCCAAAACATGCCAGGGCTTGGGTAGTTCACGCAGCTTCGGTGAGGTTTAAATCCAAAGTCTTTAAACCTTCTGTGTTTGAATGTGCCGCTTTCCTTGAGATGACCAACAAAGCCGTTGCGGCGACTTCTTCGTATTCCTGCCCATGTCTTTTCTATAAAAAGGTACAGCTATCCCAGTGATTCTATGTTTATCAGTGTGTCTTTTCCTGGGGGGAGTCATTGAGCTATTGCGTCCATTAGCAATCTTGTTATTTGTCCTAATGAAAGTTACACTTGACTCTACCGTTGATTGAGTAATTGACAAAGCTACCACTGCCATTAACTTTGTGTTTTTGTTTTTCTTTCCATAGAAAATACTCATGGCCAAGACTGTTTCAAATTTGACTCTATGCTTGAATTGTATTGGAATGAACTGAACTGATCTGACTTCAAATTGGACCAAATTGGATTCTATGTAGCTGGGTATTAATTGAACCTGATTCTCTTATAAAAAGCACCAAGTTAACATTTGTAAATATAAACCACTATAAGCCACATAATGAAATCTAATCATTAAATTAAATGTTCCGGCAAAGATGTGTAATTTAATAGTGTCCAAAAAAAACTATTTCCAAACTTGCTATTGTTTAGGAAAACATAATAGGTCACAGTTCTATCACACAGTACTGCAGAAAAGCAAGATGCAAAGTTTTTCTTCTTCTTAGTACCTGCCCTGTCTATCCAGGCTCGGTAGCCATTCAGTTCTCTTTCCACTTGTTGCTGCCGACGTAACTTCATGAAGGCTCTCCTGTTCTCCACCCTCTCCCTTTCCTTGGCAAATTCTCTGAGGAGGCAGGAAACAGCTGTCTTACTCCACTATGCTGACACCGAGACATTTTTTTCTTGCAAACACAGGAAGAAGCCCACTCACCCTGACAGAACTCCCAGCACTAGATTCAACACAAAGAATGAGCCAATAATGATGAGAGGAATGAAGTACATCCAGTTCCATGTGGTGCCCAGAGCATCATTAGTCTGCAATGTCAGTAATGTTCAAATGATTAAAGATTTGACAGTAATCAGTCTGATGAGTCATGGTTCTTAATCTGACTAAGTGTACGGACTCACATTATAAAGCACAGCTGTCCAGCCCTCCATGGTGATGCACTGGAAGACGGTGAGAACAGCAAATAGAATGTTGTCAAACTGCGTAATGCCGTCATTGGGCCCAATCCAGGTGTCGTTGCAGTCGTACTTTTCCGGACATTTCCTCACGCCGCATGCAAATGCCAACTCTGATGAGTCAACAGTCTCATTATCTAGAAGAAATAAAGCACAGCTATTCCGTATGTGTCACCGCAATGCATTTATAGTACATTCAGCAACGCTCGCATTGACATGTTAAATTTTCTGATAGACTAAGCGCATGATAAAACTGAGTAATATAGCAGAGTTAGAATGACTAAACTTCGAGAACACCAAACCAGACATTCCTTTGTATTTATATTAGCTTTAATGTTGCAATTTTTTGCAACAATGTCTAATCTGTTCACTGACAGTAAAGCAGGTGGTAAAATTAGAATTATTAAAAAAACAAAAAAAAAAACAAAATGCCTTCAGATACAAAAGTACTATAGAGCACTCTTGTTTAAATCCACCAACTGTCTGTTTCACGTGTTGGTGGTGAAAAAAATCTAACAAACAAGATGAGAAAGTGTGGTGTTGTTTACTGTACACCCATGAGAGACAATGACCAGTTTTAAGAAAAGGATGTTTTCTCTAATTAGACACAGTTGCCAACAAACGATATATTGTTGTCCACCTCCACTCAAATCATGTTTTGTTTTTCCAACTTCAGCACGCAGCGTGACCATGGCTCTCTGCCAACATGTAGATGTGTGCCCCACACGGATTTGGCACAGTCTGGATTGCTACATAGTGAGCCAATGGCCATCTTGTATGGAACCCATTTGGGTTGACTAATTACTATATCTGAACTGGGGCAGTAAGGCACTCTATGTAGGTCTCAACTGGGTCTCAAAAAGGATACTGGGAAAATCTGCTCCTGAACAACGAATGCAGGAGCCATATGGGTCAATTTTTGAATTGTCTTGCTATTGGGCCATTATGCAATCTACAGTCAGTCATTTCTGGTGCACATTATCGAGCCACTTTTCCATCTAAATGGGGCCCATGAGTACATTTTGATGAGGGTCAATTTATCACTTTGCTGATTTCTTATAATCAATTTCCATTTTGTTTGGAGTCTTTTCCCCATGAATATTACGGAGTAAAATTGAATACTCTTCCAACAACTGAGGTTTACCATGCTAAATTCAGAATGTATAAATCCTATAATCATCCTACATCCTTAAATATACTCCCAAAAAGTCAAAGCAAATAGTAATTAATAATAATAAAAAAAAGTGCAATTTACAGTTTTATTAAGATTATCGAGATGTATAAAGTACCTTTCAAAAACATTTATATCTCCTGGAACCTTTTTGTCAAGTGAGAACCACAAGCTTCACTGTGAATAATTGGGATTTTATGTTATAGATTAACATAAAGCAGCACATAAGAGACACAATACGTTGAAGTTTAGGGCAGTAATATGGTAAAATGTGGAAAACTTCAAAAGGCATAAATACTTCTCCAAGGGACTGTATAACTCATAACTCATAAACTCAGAAGATGGGGAAAGAAATTTATTGAATTTTTCCAAGAAATTGTAAACTTCTTGTTAAATAAATGTTTTGTTTTGTTTTTTTTCAGATATCTGCTCAATAATTTAGCAGACGCAACCAGAACTAGTCAGGAGGGATTTGCTTTCTTCTGAATTTTGTTCAGACTCTGCATCTAAATCCACGTCCAGCTAGGCAAAGACAGTAAATGCTATGGTGTGGTGTGTGATTACAGTGTAGTTGTTGACTAATTAAGCGGTATCTAAATCAGCCAGCAGAAACTCTAATAATACCTCTGAGTTTGCAGCTACTGTAATCCATGAAGCCCTCAGACAAAGATATTCACACCCTCTCTTTGAGAAAATTGACTAAACCACATGTTTGGCATACTTGCTTGTAAATTATTCACAGCTGGTCATAAATAATCCAGAAAACAAGCCCTGGGGGTATTAGTTTCTACCTAATGGTTTGGAGAAACAGGTGTACTTCAAAACAGCATGTCAGAAAAGGAACTCAAACCAGGATTCAGAATTTCACTCCCAAGTGGATGGATCTCATGCGGCATTTAAATTGCTCCTATCAACTCACACAGAATTAAAGATTTTAAAAATGTATTTTTCTTCTTTCCAAACGCCTGTTCTCATATAATTTAAAGATGACGTTATTTGCATTGTGTATGAGTTTTACCAAAGATGTCGTCCGATGGGAGGCAGGTGTGATGCAGTTTCCCACTGTAGAACTCCAGGCCAATGATCGCAAACATGAGGATGGCAAAGAACAAGAGAAGGCCGATCTGAAGCAGTGGGATCATGGCCTTCATAATCGACTTCAGCACAATCTGTAAGCCTGTAGTAAGTGAGCAAAGAGTGAAAGAAACAATCACAATTAACACAATAACAATATCCTTGCATTATTATTGATATGATTGTGTTACAAAGGCGTACCACAATTTTCCTCAGCTTTTTCAGAGCTTCTCAATTTATTACCTTTTTACTTTCAATTATTGGGTTAGAAAATGCACAGTTTCAGAGTTTGAACAAAGCAACTTTTTCTTAAGCTTCATCTTCTAAGACGAACAAGCTTAAACCCTGAGGCTTTCAACTCTGTACCAAACATACTAAAAAGCATAAAATATAACTATTGTATCATGAAAAATGTAATAGGATATTATCTTAAAAGGATGCTCATCTTGCAATATAGAATAAAAAATGCAACTGGATTAGGTTGTGTTAGGCAAAGACTGTCTGCTTTCAGACTTGCAGAACTTCTCTCTTACTCTTAGAAGAAGACACCCTCTATTTTTGTGTGTCTCTATCACTGGAACTAAAAACTATTTTTAGAACTCATAGTTATACATTCTTGCCTTGGAGAAGATAGTCTTTCTATATGACAGCAATCAACTGTGAGGGCATTGTTCCAGACAGCAGGTGTGTGCGGTGAACCCAAGAGAGCCTGGGGGTGAACTGAGGTGAAAAGCCCAAAAAATGATCAATATGCTTTTTTATATGAAATAGTAACTTACTAAATAATAATGAAGAAATGTTTTGATCAGTTTATTTGCTGCATTTAAATATTATATTCTCTATGTACGTGTATTTGTCGAAAAATATGAGTAGGAAGAAAGCAAATTTGAACTTTAAATAGGCCCTACGGTTCATTAAAAGACATGAGGATTTTCCCAGGGCTGGGTCACTGGCAAGGAAATCACAAAGCAATTTCCCCACAGACTTTTGGAAAGAAATTAAAAGAATGAATGAGAAAAAAAAGGCTTTACCTACACATATAGATGGTTTGAGCAGAGCATATCAGATTACTAAATTATAGCAGAAACATTATCGTGGTATTTTATTGCTGTTAAAAGTAATTCATTTATTGTCAGTCATATTGATAAGAATGGAAATGTGGCTGTCTCCACAAGAGGTCTGTGAGATTGTGATGAAGCTGGATAACAAGGCTTTTGAGAGCATTTCATATATGCTAGCAGGAAACTCTACCCTCTGCTTGCCATATCTTTTATAGGCTTCCTGACACGGTAGAGTCCAGTATCTCTTTTTGTTCTATGTGTAGACGGATGATCAGTCAGTGCTTTTAAATGAGTGATGTTTTAGTCTCTTTATTTTTTTTTGGTCAGCTCAGTACTCAACAAACCAGCACAGAAAAAAATGTTTGCTGAGAAGCCAAAACAAGCCTTTTGGCAAATTTCTAAAACATTTAAATGTCAACTGTTTGGAGTCTTGCAGGACTTTTTCATTATGCAATGACTTAAAGTGGCTCTGGCCTAGGAAGCAAACATTACGCCGCTGGTCACTACACATCCAGAAAACATCCACAGCAACTTCTGACAGATATTAAACGATCCAAACGTTCTCAAAGAGTAGAAATGATTACATGTTTATTTATAGATTACATGTTTTGACCAGACCAGTTTATTGTCCAACTACAGTTCCAAGCTCCTCCTCCACCCTGTCCACTGTGAACCCTCAACTATCAAAGGGGTCAAAGTGCACTTGGTCCACAAGCTTTTTTAAAAAAAAGTTTTTTACACTCTGTGTGACAAAGCTGTCCACCACCCTCCTGCATTCTTTCATCATCACCACTGATGAGTCCAACTTCCACAGAGCCGTGACTGACACTAGTCTTTAGGGAAACATTATCTGGTCTATAATACTGAAAAGGTAGTAGAAAAAAAATTACATTCCTTTTGTATGCGATAGAGAGAATGTCTTTCACACAAATAAAAGTCTAGCAATAGATGTCATTGGAATGCTGGGTTAACCTGAAGTGATGCACACAAACAATTTAGGCTTTTACAAATTTGTTGAATTTATAGCAAGTTCTATTGTATTCTATTCTGTTTTATTTATTATTATTACTATATTATTATTATTATTATTTAAAACTTAATCTCATTGAGTATTCCAGAATACTCATTGAGATTGAGTATTCTGGATACTCAATGAGAAAAAAAGTTTTATTCACAAAACTATTTTTTTCTCAACAGGCAGCTTGAGAACCAAAAGTGAATCTCAGATCTGTTTTAAATGGTTCACATGTTTTTGCTCTGGGAAAAAAAAATTGTATGGAAAAATACATTAAATATCAATGGAGTGTGGCAGTTCTATGCATTTATGCAGTAGAAGGTGATAATGCCCTGTAATGTGAGCAGACACCCACTGTTTTACACTATAGAAGAAGAGCAGGAAAGCAATTTACACTTGCTAATTGAGCATAACAAAATGCCCTCACTGCACAGACTACATGAGATATGGATTGTCTTTTAAAGCAGTAGAACAGCAGTTTTCATTTATTTTGCATGAAAACACCAACTTAGATGTTACTGAAACGTATGTTAGTCTTTAAATGACTGCTTTAAAAAAATAAGTGCTAAACTAAGCTAAGACTCAAACTAAATTTTTAATGTAATTATCAATTTATAAACTTCTTTCCTTTAAAAATGTATTTTAATATTTCTGTCCCACTTGTCCTGGTTTTAGTTCGTCTTCAAACTGTTTATTAGCATTGGCACGCTGTGATATTCCTTGTTATAAAATCTGGTTCAAACTGCACCACATTTTCAATTAACAGAATTAGAACGTTGAAAATTTTCCACAATTTGGGTCACACTATATGTGTATGCTGATGCACCGTAACAACATTTACGCTGAACAAAAAGATTATTTCTACAGGCACCACTGTAATAACTTAGGGTTGTAATAATGTGTCTTGCATATTTTAGCACATTTTTGCAAAACTGTGATAATACTGATAATTTCATAGTGTGGATGTGAACCTAATGCAGGTGACCCTGGTGAAAAGAAGGGATGCTTTCAAGGAGTAGAATGCTGGGAAACACTGATTTAAACAACAGGTTTTGATATATTTATATATTTAATTCACTCTGAGCTGATTGGACCATAAGGGATGTCTGGGTTTTTATAACCTTCTATTTAACAGCAAAATAATGTAGTGTTACTTTTCTGCAATAAAAATACGAACAGATAAACATTTGTGAAGCTATGTTGTTTTTAGTGCTTTTTCAGTGCAAACGCCATGTAAATCATTCTAACTACTTTATATTCCTGTTAAGAAAAATCTGACTGCACAAGAAGATAAGATTGTTGTAATAACTTGTGTAGATTATGCTTTCTTTATTGCAGTGCTTTAAGATTGGTTTTCTTTCATGCAGATTATATTTCTTCCTTTACTGAAGAAAACATTCAGGCGCAACATCTGGTGGACGAAGGTCAGTAAGTAACTCACTGGGTATCCCAGAGACGAGCTTGAGGGGTCTTAGGACTCGCACAGCCCTCAGGGTCCGAAGATCAACAGGGATGTTCATGTGGGCTCCAGCGGTGGCCAAGATCCTAGAGGAGGCAAATGTATTAATATGGCATGTACTGAAATAAAGTTTAGTGTTGGGTATGCTAGTTGCAGTACATTATTGTATTTACACAAACCAATGACTCATTTTTGACACAATATGCCACAGAGACATGTAAAGCACACCCACAGGCATCTAAATCTGTTTCTAAAACTTTCCTGAGGTCAACAATTTCTGTGCGTGGTGGCTGGAAAAACCTGGTTTTATACATTTGCAAAATAAAACAAAGGGGTTTAGAAACTAACCATTTACTTAAAAAAGGGAAAAATCAAATTGTGAATTTGTTACAGAAAAAAAGAAAAAAAGAAGAAAAAAAAACCCCGAGACAACTGCACAGCCGGCGAGTGGTACAGTATTTTCATTAAATGTACCAGACTCGCATGGCGAGAGACAAAGAATGCACAACCACATACACCTGGCAGGCATTTCTACTCACATCTACCCACGCACACATCGATGTGCCTCCACCTCCACACAAACACCGAAAAACAGCATCAGGAGCAACTGACTCGCTGTAGCTTACACAAGAAACCACATGTGGATGTTTCCCATAAGAAGGCCTAACCAAAATACCTCAAATCCATAAATTGTACTAGAAGTAACCCAAGAGGAAGACAGGTTTAAGCCTTAATTCTTTAATTAGGAGAAGTTCAGGTCCTATTGTTATTTAGCTGTACAAGCATTTAAAATTTACTTCAGAAATTAGATTTATTTATTAGATGTCACCATTTTGCTGATTGCACACACATGCACGCATGCACACCTATGCACACACATTTAGACAAACAAGCAAATATACAAACTTATAAAATCTTTGGATGGTGCCGGGAAGTGTGGGGGAGGGTATATATATATGTGTGTGTGAACAGGGAGTAGAAAGCACATGGCAGAAACTCAAGTGTAAACCCACGCAGAATCTCTCCTAAAAGCAGTGGGAGGGAGAGAGGCCAAGCGAGCGAGTGAATGAGTGAGGCCGTGCTCGCACTAATGCGGAGAAATCTGAAAACGCTCTCACCATGTACAGAACCTTTTTCAAAAAGTTCACTGCAGGTGCAGAACGCTGCGCGGGCTGACCGCCCCTGTTACGATCAATCTTCAAAGATTTTTCAGACTCATAGCAAACTAAAGCAAAGCAGCATTCTTAAAAGAACAATGTGGTTTTCACGATGCAGACAAAAGGCTCTTTAAGCATAAACAAAAAGTAAGGGGAAAAAAAAAAGGTTTTAAAACAATTCCAAATTTTCCAAAACGGTGAAAAAAGAAAACAAAAGGAATTGAAAAAGCCGAAAGAAAAAAGGAAAGTTTTGAATTGTTTTTAAATCATACCTCTTCTGTCATTTTATTGAGAAACTTAAAACATGATCAGTTTTGCAAAGCTGTAAGTGACATAGTGTAACTGACCTTTGACCCTCCCCGACTTGTTACTGTACACTGTTAGCTTATTAAAAGAGCACTATGACACACCCATTGCTAAACAAAAATATTAATTGTGTAATTTCTAAATCTTTCCATCTAGGAAAATAAACACTCTTAAATTTGAAAATGCAATTGCTCTTACTAAGGTAACACTGTTTCAGTTAGATTAGAGCTGAATGTCTGACATGCTGCTGACTGAGCAGATAGTCTGATTAATAACCTGGGACTTTGTGGGGTTCTTGTTGTTTGTGTTTAGAACAAAAACATGTGTACCGTTCTCAACCATGAATGTCATATCACTGCACTGTGCAAACCTCCCCACCACTCCTGCCCCAAAAAACAACAGAATTGAATTGAACAGAACAGTACGCTTTGCCGCAATTCCTCCGTTATCACCCTTGAATGTTTGAGTCGTGGGGTTTCATTTGTGTTCTTGTTTTGATAATTTGCCCAATTTGTTCATATTTATTATAAGACTTTCCATTGTGTTTCTGCATTCATTATTGCTGGCAGGGTTAATTCCTTTGCATTTATTTATTTTTTTATTTTATTATTATTTTTGTGTTCTGTTCTTTGTGCGTTTGGATTTTGTTCTCTTTTATCTGGAGACATTTTACAGTTGTCTTGAATCCCAATTCTTCGAAAGTGTTTTTTATTTACCTTCCCGCAGTCTGCCAGTTTGCTCACCTTCACACCTGTTTCCTATCACCTGATTTCCTTCATTCTGACACAGCTGCACCTCATTTCACCTGATTGTGTTGTCATTTCCATGTTTGAGTATATAAGCTTTTTTTTCTCTCATTGTTCATTTCTTCAGTTACCATATTTGCCTGTTTTTTGGTTCCAGTTTCATTCCCTTGTTACTGTCAAAACCTTGTTACTGCTTTGTAAATTTTGTTGTTCTTCACTAAATAATTTTTTTATGTTCCTATTTGCGTTTTGGTTTTGCTTCAAATCCATATAATCTCCTCACACTTATCATGAATGTGGCGACAGTGGAATAGAAAACTCCCTTTTAACAAGAAGAAACCTCCAGCAGAAACCAGGCTCTGTGTGAGCGCCCTCCTGCCAATACCGACTGGGGGATTGAGGGGAAAAAGCCGACACACACAAAAAGCACCAAAACAGAACTCCAGGAGTGCTTTCCATGATAGTGAAGAAGTAAAGAGTTACTGAGAAGCAGTTGCTCTTTTATTGGCTTCATCTAGGAAACAAACACAGGTAAACAGATGAGATCTGAGCCAGTCGTGAAATCTATGAGATTCACTATTATATAGTTAGCATTAGCAGTAATGGCTCCTGCAGTTGTTGTTTTTTTTTCTAGGAGAGAGACAGGTTTTAACATGGAGGGCATAAATCCATAGAAGAACGTTTATTTGCCTGACTTTCTTCTCCCAATGCTACTGACTTTACAGAAAGATATGAAAGGAAATAACTGACAAATCAGAGTTTTAACACCTTCCTGCATCATTGAAACCAGCTGTTTGGCATCATTACAGTTTCTCAACTAAAGTGATCATGGTAAAAAATAAATAAACAGATGCAGTGAATGGAAACTTTGTATCATCATGGTTTAGCAGCCATAAATTAGCTTGCTCTATGCTTATTCATTTTTTTTCAACAGTGCATCACCTCACTGTAAACATAATTAGTACAGAAAAAAAGAGACGTTATGGAAAAAAAAAGAAGAAAAACAACTGTTTCATGCCAATATATCTGAAGACATTCCCATACCACTGTGCTCTACCAAAGAAGAATAAATCACAGAAAATGGATTGAAATAGCATTCATCGATCAGAATTCTGTCAACTTTCAACGCACTTAATTATACATCAGTCAGACAGAGACGAAGGATGTAGTCTTGCACGGTTTCTATAGTTTCCTCCTGTGCATATGCGTCAGAAGTATTGCTGCACACGTCAGCATGGCTGTGCTCATGTCGTTGCAAACCGCGGAACTAACAGCACAGAAGGGAGCGCTGAAATTCTATGTCATATTTGAAAAGCTGAAATATTTGGTGGCACAGCTGCACACGCGAATAATTGCTATTTCTTTGCGCAGTTTATTAGGTTTTAGTGAACACAAATGTAACAAGTGAGAGTGTGTCAGACAAAGAGATGACACAGCGAGAGACACTGTGACTGAGAGGGAGCACGGCAGTGGGAGTCTGTGGAAACGGCCTTCAAACCTCACACACAAAACAAAGGCAGGCAGCTGCAGCAGCTCCTTCAAGGCTGCACTTCGAGCGCAAACAATTCAGGGGAGGCTTGCTCAAAATTAAAACAAATATGCCGTTTGTGGTAGCTGATGAATCATCCTTACACACACACATACGCAAACACAAGCACACACGCGCACACACAAACAGAGGTCATTTTATTCCATTTAGATACAGCTTTCACACAAACTGTTTTTACTAAAACAATACGCAACATCAGATATCAACATGTTTTCCAGCGCATTATAATAAGACCAATAAAGAGAGAGAAAGAGAATCAATATTTCCAAAATTTATTTGACTCCTCGATTGTATTTCCATCCTTTGGAGACATGCATCACTCAAAAGACAATAAACAAGAGTATTAATTTTCAGAAAAAATATGGATCCTGTCTTTATAAACAGTTTCAGTGTAAATTGCATGTTGAAAATGATCTGTTTCCATTCTTATTGACTGACCATATTTAGTTATTTTTTACAATATGGTGATACCACCTGATCTTGGATGTTGGAAGACTTCTTTGTCATCACCATTAAATTTTATTCCCTCAACAGACTTTTTATCAGATTAAAGTCAGCACTAAAACCCATCGATATAAGATGAATTAAAAGAGACATGATTCCTTTTTTGAGAGCTGACAAGTGAAGTTAGGATTGAGGTCGATTATTTGGTAGATTTACAGTGTTCCAGTTCATTCCTGTGCTGTTTGTTCAAGTATGTATATGCTTTTAGCAAAGTGAATCGGTGCATTTTATCCAAGAATATATAATCATCTCTGGAATAAACATTTACAAAGGCAGAGCTTTGCAAAAGCTATTCAAACCTGTTTAACTTCTTTGCTATAAACACAAAAATCTAAAAAGGTCAAATAGACCACCTTCAGAGGTGAACAATTTTTTTTTTATTATTATTTTAGAACAGACTCTTTGAAAAGAATCAAAAATAATTTAATTTCAATATCAACTGTAATATGTCCATTCTGAGAAAGCCATTAGTAAAGTTCTGAAACTGGTAATAAGCAGATTACACCAAAGTCAAGTTGGAAATTTAAGTGACAACCTCAAATCCACCATCACACAGAGAGGCTCGTCTCTTCCTGGCGGGCTCTCAACAACAAGTACTTTTGCAGAAATTGAAGCAAACCGACTCTGGAGAGACTGAATTCATTACATGCACAGAACGAGCCCTCTCCCACACACCTCCACCTACACGAAGAACGCCACCAAAAACTACAGTAATCAGCAGCAACATTATGTTGTTGCTCACTGTTTCACCACAGTGTTGCAGACACTAATGCACAGATAAATCAACATCAGCACAATGCACCTCCATGGTAAGGGTATTGGAATTATTCTGGGGGGAAAAAAAAACAATAATGTGTTAGCAGCAGTAATATGCTCTTGTTGAATTGTGACCATGTAAAAATAGGCACTTATTCATTGTTAGTCATATAAATAATTACTGAGTGTATGTATAGTGTCACAGGATCACAGTATACTAATTTTCCTCTTCATTCATGAACAACTGATTGGAACCCATTGATATAGATTAAATATATTGTCTACATATTTAGGCCATGGTAGAGCGTTTACAAACTTGTATTTTACCAAATCACTGTGAGAGCGGCATGCAAATGAAGAATTCTGTTCAAACGAGGGATATTGTTTGTTGCTTTCTGCTGGCCTGCAGATTGTTTTTCACTCATAAATAATGCAAATATGTCAAAATACATGCTGTCAATGCAAGAACAGTCATCTTAAAAAACACACACACACACACACACACACACGCACACACACAGAAGGCTGATCTATCACCACCAAACTGCTGCAAACCAAACAACAGAATTTCCAGAGCATACTTCATGCATCATGCCCTGCCTTCTGCGACTCTGCAATGATTTAAAAATATTTTTCCCTTTAAATATTGTAAACAGAGATTCTAAGACTTCTTCTAGGATTTGAACAGTATTCAGGGGGGTTTTGGTCTGGCATTAACATCCGTCCAATGGGATCAAATACAGTCAGCAGAGTTCCAAGAGCTTAAAATACATAAAATACGCATTAAAATACGATACAAGCTGAATGATCAATAAGCTGTATCAAAAAAGAGAACACACACCCTAGCGTTACTGTAGCATTCCACCAAACAGAGAAGACATGAGGAAATTGTAGTAAGTTAGATATATCTTTAGAAATAAAAGAAAACCCATAACTGTTTTGGGTGACATGTCAGAGCAGTTTTCCCAACATGTGTGTTTTAGCAGCATATCAAGGCTTCCCCACAGAAATCCTGCTTCGGACTAAAGACCGCCCTAAAGAAAAATGAAAGAATGCTGTGACTTTCAATGTGACTAAAATGTTTTTATTGGTCTGATGCAATATTTGAATTTCAAATGACATGTTTAGCTGGTAAGTTAGCTGTAAGTAGAAAATTATCCTAATTGGCAAAATAAAGCCTTGAAAACATCAGTCTGTGTATAATCCGGCCATATAATTTGTTTCATTTAGTGATTTTTTTTTAAAAATAAATTAACTTTTAAAAAACTATTAAATTTATTAAATACAACTTTATGTGGCTTGGCATTTATGAAATGTGGTGTAGTGTACCTAGTATTGCCTAATGTTAAGTCAACTGTATCACAGCCAAAAAAAAAAAATCTGGATTAAAACATCTTCAGTTTATTATAGAAACTAGCAACCAGAACTACGAAACGAATCCACCAGAAGAAGCAAGTGGATGCTAGAAAAGAAGGAAAAGATTATTTGGAACAAATCCAAATACAAAACTGCACTTCTGTAACGCCTGCTGATATTTAAATTGACGTGCCTGCATGTGTGTAAATGCACTGAACATGGAAAGTGTGAATTTGAATTTTCCAATTAGTTAAGTCACTCATGCATGTAGCTGTCTCAGTCCTGTGTGTCGCTCTTTGTACCAGATGGCCCATGAATCACTCCCAACTCCCACCCAGTTTTATTATTCATCCTGTCTAAAGAGCAACAATTTTAACAGAGTATCACACTCTACAACCTGATATCCTTCACACAGCATAATAGATGGCTAACAAACACAGACTCACACAGGAATGTGTACGTACAGCTGGGATCAATATTATTAGGTCTGATGAGGGAGTTACCAAAATTAATCCACCAACGGGAGGGCGGTGAGTTCACTGGCAACAATCGCTAACTGCAATCTCGGAGCACCACACACACAAACACACACGAGTCATTAGGGGGCCATTTCACTGCTAATCAAAGCATCAAATCCACCTGTGCCAGTCTGTTAGCCGCAGGGTATAATCGACCATCTTAACAATCACACTGATATAAATTGGATTGTGGGTAAGTTGTCACAGCTGAGGTCATTTTTTTGCTACACACTCTTCAGTCAGATTAAGGGTTTTAATTGAGCTCTTTGTCCCAGCAGATTTGCTTCTAGCAATTTATTAATATGAAGCGGAATGAATGCCGCGAGCACTGGCCCAGTGGCCTCGATTTTACTCCCAGCTGGCCTCTACGACGCATGTGTGTTTTCTTTTAAGTCTGACTTACTTGTACTGGGCTACTGGAGTACAAGTATTCATGCGTGCGTGTTTGTATGTGTGCGTGTGTTTGTGTGTGTGTGTGTGTGTGTGTGCGTGCGTGTGCGTGTGTGTGTGTGTGTGTGTGTGTCGAGTGAGTGTGTGCGTTTGAGACAGTGAGTGAGTAGAAGGAAGCAGCATATGTGCTCCCCCCCTCAAAAAAAAATAAAAAATAAAATAAAATAAAAAATTGTGTCAGATCGGTGGCAGGAAATCAGGTCGTCTGTTGCCAATTCCAGCCACAACTGGAACGATAACAAGGAAGAAAATTTGTGAGCTGCAGAGAGCATACTGACGAGTTTGTGCATTTTATTACTGTAAGTGACATGATTTCAGTTACAAGCAAGGAGCATAACTTCAACTCGAGATATTAAGTTGATCTTTCAAAGGTTTTTCCTCACCTCTCAGAGTTAACTGTCATGGCAATTACTGAATACAGGCTGAGGTAGGTATTGATAATGACAAATAATTAATTCTCTCAGTTATATTTGTTTTGGACAAAGTCTGCATAAACTTTCAATCAAAGTTTTATTGCTGTTGAAGGTGTTAGATCTATGTCAAACAGTGCTTTGCTTGTCTTTCTGCGATGTCATTGGTGTAGATTATGAGTTGGTAATCCTAAGGCCCAAAACATACCATTTGCGTCCCACTTTTCACGCTTTGACCAGATTCTTACATGACACACAGGATCCTACACAACAGTTCCTCTGCAGACCACCACTGTGACTTACTTCCTATCTCACTCATAACATTCCTGTCAAACTGCTGCATAGCTCTTTACAAAGTAGACCAGTGGTCTATCTTGATCAGACTGACGCAGGCACAAATGCAGATGCAGTCTCAGTTGCAGGAAATCACGAGCGGTCTGCGAGTCCCCATTAATTTTAACGTGTTCCAACTGCTGGGTTCATCATTCGATCCGACTTTCAATCAGATCAGATACCAGCATCCAGGAGGCATCCTAACCAGATCCCCGATCCACCTCGACGGGCTCCTCTCGACGGTGAAGGACCAGCGGCTCTACTCTGAGTCCCTCCTGGATAACTGAGTTTCTCGCCATGTTAACCCTTGTATATAGAAATGGGGAAACACACAAGGGTTAAGGGAGAGCTCCATGTGGAGAAAACCCATCTTGGCCGCTCATATCCACAATCTCGTTCATTCGGTGAGTATCCAAAAATCATGACCATTGAAGAGAGTTGGAAAGTAGCTCAAGCAATAAATTGAGAGCTTCACCTTTTGGCTCAGCTCTTTCTTCTTCGCAACAGTACAGAACCCGCATCACTGGGGCCAGGAGGAGAATCAGTCTTGTCGTCCTAAACTCTTTGAAATACAAGGTAATGTTAAATTTTAAAAAAGGGCTACTCTGTAGGACCATCGCACTCGCCAAATCTTAATCTTACAGAAAACTTGTTGGTGTAAAGGGAAAAGAATAAAAGAGAGTACTCAAGACTCTAGAAAATCTCTCTAAATTGCCCAAAGAGGAATGATTAATATCTCTATTCCTGTATGCTCCAACATTGTGATAGTTATTGAGAAGCACTGCTTAAATCTTTTGACATAACGTACCAGCCTCTGCCAGCAAAAGTTTCCTTAAACTCCATCAAACTGTTACACAACTCGCTCTATTGGCCTTAAAGTGATAATCCAAGTCAGGTTTCTATTTTCAGAAACAATTTTTACAAGCCTGAAGGAAGGAAGAACAGTTTCCTCCGTGGGAAACTAGCAGGCTGTGATCATCCTGCTAGTGACTATATACTATATGATTCTCGAGAGATTGAAAGTGTTGAAACATAAAAGCTGAACAACCATGTACTCCTGCTGAAACAATGAAACAATAGCAGCATGATGAGTGAACAGAAACACAACATGGAAGGAAACTGTGCCAAAAGCAAAGACTGATTCTGCAAATTATTGCAAAAGCTGACTAGTTTCACAAAATGTTACTAATCAAACTTTAAATTTGCCAATTTAAAGTTTTGATTATTAACATATTATAATTTTGAATTCTTTTTTAAGTGAAGCTGGAAAAATCTCAAGCCACATCCCATTAATCAACTGAAAATCTACCCTTGTGTCTGAAATATAGGGGGAAATTACACTAGTTAATCTCCAGCTGTGTCAAACGAATGTGTTTCAAATATAATTTAGCTAAAACAGACAAACATGTGTCCATTTTTAAAAGTATCAAGAAAAAAAATTAAATATTTTAGCAAATAATGTCATTCCTGTGAAGCCTCCTGGCATGAACCAGCAGGATAAAGAACCGCTTAGTATGCCATACTGTTAAGAAATTCAATTCTTTGCCTGCCCCCAACATATTTTGTTTGTAATTTTTAAAGGAGGATCAGATTTAGCTGTGTGGCCTACACATGCAGCAAATTTACAGTAAACCTGACTTGGACTTTCTTGAGCTACTTGCTGCAAACTTTGACAGATGCCTAACAAGAAATTTAGAAAGTCCCAAATAGGTTCAATATTTTTCAAAGGCCCTGACGACACCAGTCATGCAAAATTCTGTGCAAATCTCTCACCCACCCAGCTGTTCAGCATTCACTGGTCAACAAACGTGCTGCCGATGTCCTTTTTATGTAAGAGACAGAGAGTGAAAGGGAAAACGAAGGAAAGAGAAATAAGAAACGCGCAGAAAAAGAAAGGTGTGGGTGTCAGATTGAAATGAGATGTCAAGATGCCAACAGCAATCCTCCCTGCATGTTTGAATACTGCACAATGAGCAGCACAGCCCAATTAATTCACTACAGCCAGTCCTACATGGAACAAATTAACACTCTCATCATGTTTGTCTTCCCATTTTCCATTTTCTACCTCTTCAATTCCATGCCCCTTCTTCCTCATCCATCTGCTCTTTCTATGCCTTTGAGAGCCGTCTCTGGCGCCTCTTTCACATTGAATTTGCAGAGGTGCTGTGGGCAAATCAGAGCGAGTTTTAGACACAACCGCCAATCCACTTATCCACCCACCTACCTCTGACTCCAGAGCCTGACAGCGCCGTGTAAACACACTTCTTTCTGCACCTATGTGTCATGTTTTCTCGCAGATGTATGTAGCGAGTATGACGAACAAATAAATCTACAAGAACGCACAGCAGCGAGGTCAATAACTCACAAGAATATCTCAGACATGAGAGGTGGCATGTCCGCATTAGAGGTCGCTCAGCTGCAGAATGAGCACACGTGAAAAATATTGATAAATGTCAACACCAGCGGCAGAGCACGCATGAACGCTCCAACGCAATTTGGAATTTAATTTCAGTGTCTGAAATTAATCCTCTGCTTCACGTGCCACAGCCTGGTAAACTGAAAAAAATGAATTCTGTCTAAATTAATTGAAGAATCAGCTGCTGAGTATTAATTTAAAAACATTTCTAAAAGTTTGAAGTTAGACATACTTCCAAAAGTACCAACATATGCAATAAAACGTACAATAGATCCCGCTTTCATAAAATTTGTGTTTAAGTGCTACTTCCTAACATAGGTTAAGATGTACTATATTAGGAATTCTTGTTTTAAGTCAAAGCAAAGTAGCACATAATTTTGAATCCATCCATTTTCGATACCTGCTAAATATCTTGGCCGACTGCAGAGCTTGGTGCGAGGTTACCACCTACGTGGGTTACACCCTACAACATATAGTGGAATACATTAATTTACCGTTTTGCTGTAAGACAACAAAACTAAAAACAAAACGACTGTGCAGCCATTTCCATTTCTTCCAGTTTTGCACGTTTAAAAACTAAAATTGACACTTTTTGAAAATCAGTTTTCAAGCCATTTCATAGATGTGCATATTTTAAATTGCTTCAATTCAGATTCTAAGCACTAACCTACAGGACCATGACATGATCCTGACTTGTCTCTGGCTGCATGTCATACTGGAAAAACAAATAATGACTAAGTTCTTATTAAAAGTATGTGTAACTAGAATACCACTGTAATTATTCATTTTCAAGTTTAAATGCCCTGATATGAGGACATTAAAGGTATGTCAAATGGATGAAAAAACAAGGCTGAGCCAAACACATGGCTTTTTGTAAGTATTTAAAAATAAGAAAAAACCATCAGAAATGTTTTCCACGTAAAGATTACAGAAAGCTGTCATTAGCTATTGGTAATGTGTGGCAAAGGTTGAATCTCGCTAAGTGGCTGGTGTGACTTGGAAGAAAACGGAGCCACTTAATATTCAACAACACTTGTTATATTTCTCTCACTTCTTAACTGATTTATTAACCAAGTGAAAGGTTACATGCCACATGCTCAGGTGGTTTTAAATTAAATCTGTAACCTCTGAGTATCATCCATATGCACATTATAGGAAGGAGCCTTTTTCACATTAAAAGTTCCTTCATAGGGAATCTAAACTCTGAAGTATAATTTTCCATCAAGTCATTCAGTCCTGCAAAGACACATGCTACATCTTACAGAAATAAAATAGGTTTGAATATGGGTTGATTTATGGGTTGATTTTAGTCATCATTCCACTTCATTAGTAGCCTTTTTACAGTCTTATTTTTACCATAACTCATGCCCACTGGCATTTTTAGTAAATGTTCTTTTGAAAACTCAGTCATGCTTTCATACATGCCACTTGGGGTATTTTAACCAACTAAAATTGTGAAATCTTCTTGATGGGTTGGACCCAATCACAGACAGGAGCTGGGCTGAATCATGTGAAAGGTGATTAAAATTGATTAAAAGCAACATCCTACAGTTACAACTGTGAGAAAGAAAAGAGCAAGCAATCTAAAAAAAAAATAAATAAATAAATAATGAATCCATATCATCAAAACAAAATGAATCCAGTCCTTTCACTAAAATACTGGAGTGATGGTTTATCAAATTGACCAAAAGTTTAATTCAGAATTTTCAATTCACTGAGAAAAAGAGATCAGAACCAAGAAAGCAATGCCTCTTAGCCAACTATTGCCTCGAGAAAGTGAAAGAAAAAATTGAAAGTATGGTGGTGGGCGAATAAACACCCCTTCAGGTCATTTTACTTCTTAACTGAGTTACAACTTAGTTCACCAGAAAACCTTTGTAAGATATATCTCAGCAGAATTGCTACATATGTACCTAACACAGAGACTGATTACTCTAAAGCTAAAGTTCTCAGTCCTGATCTTAAGGACACACAGTCCTGAATGCCTAAGGAGTTTCCCTGCTGCCACACACCTGCCTTAAATGAACGGGTGATTAACAAGCATCTGCGGTGCATGCTGAGGAGGCAATGCAACCATCTGATTCAGCTGTGTTTGAGCACAGACATCTAAAACATGAAGGACAGAAGCCTACGCTTTAGAAGCACTGCTCTAAGGTTTATTCTTATAACAAACCAAATATTAACATTAATTTCATTTCTTATTTAAAAGGCTTACATCCCAAAAGATGTCCTTGACATTTATTGGAAAAAAGAAAATCTAAACTTAAAAATCCCTGGAAAATCAAAAGCATGTTTATCCACTGCTGACATGATACTACTTTACTAAAACCCCTTTGTAGATGTAACAATGTTGTCCTCTGCCATGCAGAGCTGACTGCATGAGGCACAATTTAGATTTCTTGTCTTTCTGGAATCTTATTTTTTCCTTATGGCATTTATTTGAGATTAATATAAATCCTAAATGCCCATCCGTCACAAAAAACTCCACTTATGACGACTAACGTTCAAAAAATGTTAGAAAAGTTTACTGACTCTTTTGGATTATGGATCAATAATGGTGTTATTCTTAAAGCAGCGACAGGAATGAGCCACTCTCTGTTTCTTCTTTCCTATGTAATTATTCGTCCTGGCTTAATTCAATTAAAAAATACTTCAATGATCTGTAAGGAAATTAAATGTTGCTATAACACATTTTATTCAAAGATTCTTCACATAGTGTGGCTGTGGGCAGAAAGGATCTCCTGTAGCAGTCTGTATTACAGCAAATTAGAAGAAACCTCTGACTGAAGACGCCCTGCTTATCCATGACAGTGTCATACAGTCGATGCTCAAGTTTGCCCATAACTTTCTTGATTTTACGTAAAATCCTTCGTTGCACCATCATGTTCAGAGATTCCTCAAGAAGTTTATTCATTTTCTTAAAACATCCTCTCTAGTCCCTTTTGGCATTCATGTGAATACCAAAAGAAATATTGCTCACCATGATTTCAGTTAAAATGGTTGATGCAACTCACCCACTGAGAACGACTATAAAGTCCATGACATTCCACCCATTCCTCAGGTAGGACCCTTTATGGAAAACAAAACCAAGCGCAACCAGCTTGATCCCGGCCTCGAAGCAGAATATCCCAATAAAGTAAGGTTCTGTCTTCTCCTGTGGGAGTAAAGTCAGTACAGATGTCAGAAGGGTCTTCAGAGAAAAACTAAATATATAGTTACATAATAAAGTGTGGCATGTTGATGAAATGTACTGTGTAATCATAGGAACGGTCTTTGTTTAGACTCGGACAAGAATTATGCTAATAATATAAAGTTTCACCCTGTGTGTTGGCAGAAATTATGGGATGTCCTTTAATTTCCCTTCAAATCCATCAGGAATGAAAAAGAAACTTGTTAACTCATCAACACACAGCTCAACTACACCTATTCAATATGGCCACTTTCATTTCTTTTTCTGCAATACAAAAACTTTTAATGTGCTTTCTTTTGAAACAAATGACAAATTTGTGCATTTTTAACCAGCTACAACTGAATGCTGAAAAGTTGAGTAAGTGATTTTGGCCTGTGAGTAGTATTTTATTTATTTATTTATTTATTTATTTATTTATTCACTCACTTTCACACTTAGTTTACATTGTTAGGTTTTAACAAAAAAAAAAAGAGGGCTGATTTGGAGAAGGAAAATCCCTTTTGGACCCAATGTACGTCTATTAGAATCCAAATGAGTATTTCCAAAAAACCCATCAATGCAAGAGGTGACAGAAATTTGAGCTGTCTTTCACAAACATAAAAAGTTATTTATTAAAAGTTATGTTATTTATCCATAACTACGACATACACTGCTTTTTAAACTGTTTCGAAATCTAATATGTGTCATGGTCATGAAGAAAGTCGTAACTCAATAGTAAACATGAAGACTTTTACTATTGGAACCAAAAATGTTTTGAACAACCAGTTATGGCTGGTTATGTAAAAATAATTGTTAAATAGAATTCACTTGAACTGCTCGAATATTTTTGATTTTTGCCTGATGTAATTTTTGTAAAATATTTCTATTATAGTCTAAAATGCTTTAAAAGGGGAATTAAATTTTAAAATTTAGTTGGTGGTTTTACTGGTATGTTTTGGGTCATTAGCTGCGTTTCCATTGACCTTCAATTGCGCAAATTAGAATTCCGAAAAATAACTGCTTGATGGAAATACAACAAAACTCACATTTATTTATAAAGTTTTCGCACTAGGATGAGGAGGATTTTCATCTGCATCAAAATCTGTGTATTTCACAAAACTGCAATAGAAACACTTTTTAGCAATGTTATTCCTTACCTGATAAACCAACAAACGAAGCACAGTTTACCAATTTTAACTTTGGACTTTTTTCAATGAAACCACAAAAAATGTCCTTAAGCTCTGATTAATTAATCTATGTTATTTCATGAACTAAAACGCAGCCTTTGAACACAACACATCTTCATTCATGTCTGCAGATTATAGAACAAAACAACCTGCAACAGCCACACAGTTGTTTGTAACGCCCTCTGATTCCAGGAAACCATTGTTAAACCAGATTTCTTCCTCACCAGCCTCTTTGCCATGGGGGTCTTGTCTTCTCCAGGGAGGTGCTGCTCCAAGGCCAGGACAACACAGTTAGCAGTGATGGTAGCCAGGATCATGTACTCGAAAGGCGTAAAGGTCAAGAGGTTAAGGAAAGTTCTTTTATCCCAAGGACAAAAACAGAAAAAAAAAACTGAACATGAAAAACAGAGAAAAACAGTCAAGTTAGCAGTGCTCATTAAATGTATTCAAAACATATTAGTGGAAAATGGAGAAAAAAAAACTGTGGATGAAGTACCACCATGGTACATTTTTCCTTGTATTAAAGGCAATCTGTTACAGAGACTGCAAGTATCCATGGCAACATGCTTTTAAAAGTGCTTTTTATGAAGAGAAAGAAGAGCAGGTTAGGGAGGGAACAAGTGCGCTGTGAAGTCACCTTGGCCCGACGGTGTAACTGCACAAAGTACAGCAAACAACTCGGGTTTCTTTCTCTTCCAGTAGCTGACATGACAGCAGGCTAAAGCCTTTATTTACTCAGCCTACTGTCGCTGCATCACAAGTCTTTAAAGATTGCGTGTTGTCTGGCACAGAGACTATGGTTTTAATTAAAACTCCTAAGATGCATACAAGGTTAATGTCTGAACAGAGACAGGAACAGCATTCATTTACTGTTTAAAGCCGAAACCTTAAAAAACACTGTACTTATCCGCCAATGTGTCACTGAGGTAACACTCAGAAATATGTCTGGCATTATGTTTCCTCATTTCATCTTACAGTAAATCTACACTGATGTAATTGGTAATTGTAGCTCAAAGAGTCTGCAAGCTTTTTGAGTAGTTTTCAATTCCAACTGGTAAGCTTTGATTATTTTTTTTTCTGACGGCAAAGGATAAATAAACATGCCCATTATAACTGCACTCCTAATTAGCATGTCGTATACGTTTCTCTTTTAACGCACAGCAAGAGCGCTTGCCGCTCCCAAACCTTCCAAAGCCGTAAGACAAATTTTGAGCAATTTTTTTTTCAGATGCCAGATAATACAGAACTACTGAAGAACTGAGATTTCACTGGCCTCTGGAGAGTGACATATGTACATGTGTTAAGTGGCATAAACTATTTAAGCCCCAACATTTGTGACATTCAGTTCACCAGAGTTCCCGAGAGGGATGTGCTGCTCATTATTAATTTTCCTGCTAAGAGCGAAACGGGGTCACTGACTCAAGGAGGAGAGCTTAGATGGGGTCCTCCGAGACACGTAACGACTCACATTGACAATGTTGGGATCAGAAAGTAGTTGGAAATAGATAACGATGCAAATACTTCTCACTCAGTTGATCCGTCATTAATCTCACCCTCGGTCTTGATAACTACCACATGTTTTCATATATTTGGAAGATTTTGGCCCCTTTATCTACTAACCACATTTCCATTTTTCTAAATTAACATAAAATTATTCATACTCTTTCAACTTTTTTTTCCACATATTTTTATATTTTATTTGATAGACCAACACAAAGCAACTAACAGTAAACTAAAACCGAAAGCTTTTTTTTTTTGTTAATTTTGGGGTAAATAACAACTGGGTCTGCTTTCTATTGATCCAAACCTTTCCACTGCAGCCTTTGTTGCACGTTTAGGCCCACTGTCCTGCTGGAAGATAAACCTCCACCAAGTTTTTTGCAGCTTCTAATAGGTTTACTTCCCAGATAGCCCTTAATTTAGCCCCATCTATCTTGCCATTCACCATGAAGTGTTCCTGTCCCTGCTGAAAGAAAGCCTTGTGACAGCATAATACTTCTACCACTATTTGTTACGGTCAGGATGACATGTTCAGCGTGCAGGAGTGTTTTCCTAACCCCACATTTACCATTTGGGATGTACGCCTGAAAGTCCAGTTCAGTTTGGTCTCTGAAGAGAGAGCCTTCCTCCATATGTGTTTGGAGAACCCTACATAGTTCATGACAAACTGCAAATGAGTAATTACTGAGTATCTGTGCTCTGAAAGATGTTCAAAGTTTCAGATATATTTTTTTATTGCCTCTCTTTATAAACTGATGTTTTAAATCCGTCCAACTCTAGGCCTTGTGCTGTGTACCTTCACCTCAGAGTACAGAGGGCTAAATGCAGGCCACCTTTTACAGATTTGCTTTTATTTAAAAACATTTCAAAAACTATCACTATCACCAAATCATCATTTTCCTGCCACTTTGCAATCATCCTTTACTTTGCTCCAGTTTGTCTTGAAAAGTTTGAGTAAAATACATTAAAGATTGTGCTTGTATCACTATAAAATATAAAAAAGTAAATACTTATTATGGATCAGAATGACTATTTTAGTAAAGTACAGAGACAATAATAATAAAGGTTTTTTTTTTGTCTGTTTTTTTTTTTTATATATATATTACATCTACTGACTTCCTCATCTGGTCTCAGGTGATCTTTGCATTTTTCTTCCTCGTTCTGGTACATATTCGTTTGTGCTGCTTTCCTTAAAGATTCTAAGGATTAATTTATTGCATTCAACAAGAAAAAGCCAAATTAATGCGGTGGTGGTGCAACACATTTCCCCTTTCTTCCAGAATAAATAATAATAACAAATGATCTCTGTCAACACTGACTGAAGTCAAACATCTCAGACATCTTGTTTTGTACAAGACTCCAAACATGTTCATGTGACCAGAAAATTAGTTTTGTCTTCTGAAATTGATTACATATTAACATGGTTTATTGCAATCAATTACAGTAAACTTCCTTAGTCTTTTGCTAAAGATTTATGTTTCATCTCTTATACTTGACAGTAATTAATTGACTTTGATGGATCACAAATTCTGCTTTAAATTAGAGTTGCAATGTTGTAGTCCAAACAAATGGAAACAAGGTTTTCTGTATTAGAAAAACCCCCATTAATAACTAAATATAATATTTATACTCAATGTATCAAACATATTGCAACCAAATATAATTGATTAATATACGGTGCCTGGCAAAAACATTCATATTCAGTTAAATGATTTTTTGTTTTGTTTTTTAATTGGGTGCTCAATTGCAACAGACTGGTATATAATTGTGAAGTACAAAGAAAAATGATTTAAAGGTCAGACATAAAAGGATTAGGCTTAAAAAAAAACATTTTAAACTTTGAACATTAAATGGAGCACTTTCCAGTCTACTCTATGGAAATAAAAAGATAATGGGACAACGCCAAACCTACCAAGACATAATTGTCTACCTAAAATGACAGGCCAGACCAAGAGAGAGGCAACCGGAGAAGCAACCAAGAGGTTCACAGTAACCTGAGAGGATCTGCAGAAATCCACAGTTCATGGGAGATCATCTCTGTGTGGGACAAGACATGAGCTGCCACAAATCTGGTCTTTATAGACAACTGGGAACAATAAAAGCAGCTTCAGAAAGAGAGCAGCCTAAAGTTTGTCCCAAGCTAGGTAGGAGACACAACGACGTGTGAAAAGGCTTCTCTGGCTAGATGAGACCAAAACTGAACTTTTTTTCCCCTACACATGGAGCACAAAGTGTTGTTGGAAAATAACACCGTGTATCCCTACTCCTCCTGTGAAACATGGTAGTGGCAAAAAAGCTCACACTATATTTTGTCAGATTTCTATTTAGGAAAATGTCGAAAATCCATTTATCCCGTTCTTCCACTTCACAATTATATTGTACCATGCGATGGCCTGCTACATAAAAACCCAATAAAAACCCACTACTCTTTTGGTTTCCCCAGGGATCTGGATACTTTTCAACGTGCTATATTTTTCCACATGCGAGTGTGGCTTTCCCGGACCAATACATTTACAATAAGCAAGCGACTCGCTGAATTCTCTGGTAGAAGTGTGCGACAACCAGTGTTACTTGACTTGTAAATATTCACAGGGATTTGCTTTGCACCCACATTCTCAGATTTTTGGACGTTTCAGGTCTCACCCAGTCAACACTCTGACACGTGCTGTTTTCACAGCCACCAAAATTACTACACTGGCCATTTTCTCTCCCACACATGCACTGCACCTCTGCCTCTGCTGATGCACACATCGGCGGCCAGCTAGTGTTGACCACTCTCCCGACTCCCACACGCCCACAGAGAGCATGTGGTTAGGTAACTGTAGGAGACTGGCACGGCGTTCTGGAGGGGGTGTGAGGCAGGAGGAGAGGTGGGCAGATATGGCAGCAGAGCGGTGCTGCCGAGCTGATGATGCAAGGAACTGAGCTCTAACAGACTCGTGAGGACAAAAAGAAAGTCGGCACGCGTCTTTTGTCGTCTTGTTGTTGCAGAATTGTGCAGATGATGCTCAATGACACAACAAATTCCTTGGAAAGCTTTCCGAAGAAAGGGAAACGGTTTGCCAGCACTACAGCAGGGAACCAGAGAAGCGCTGCCTGCTGAATTTGAACTGACTCCTACTCATGGCCAGGTTCATATTCCAATGAGCACTAAGGCAGCAGAGATGTGCCTACATGACACCCCCACAGTGAGCAGAGCTGCCTCTAATGATCATCACATGCTTGCTTTCTGTTTCCTGCCAAAACCAGCGCAGTGTAAGTTGCACAGCAACATATGATTTTTTTTTTTTTCACTAGATCGGAATCATTATTGTGGAGAAGACAGAAGCTCATCTAACAGGACTAAGAGTCTTTGAGAAAAAAAAAACTTCGCTATCCATGGTTCTGAACTGACAACTCGCAGCAACAACTTATTTAAAAAAACAAACAAACAAACAAACAAACAAAAAAACATTTTAAAACACAAATCATGCTTTTAATGTAAGGATATGGCCATTCTATTATCCGCCTTGCATATTTCCTAATGATGTTGTCCTCTGCAAATATAAAGAGCGACCTGTTGACGGTGAGGCAGTTCTGCCGGTGAGGGACGGGGTTGTACAGAGCCATGGTCCGGGCCCGCTGCGCTTTGGCTTGCTTCATGGAAGCGGTCAGTCCGCCGGACGCGGTGTCCTGCCCGTCGCCACCGCGCTCCAAGTCGCCATCCCCGGAGTCCACCGTGGCGGGAGCGGACTCGTCTCCGAACCGAGCCATTCTACAGTGCAATGAAATAAAAAATAAATAAGGAGTCAACCAATTTAGACAGTCTTACTTACAAGGAAAAGTGTATACGATGCAAAGATTTTCCACCTTTAGTCCGCTGTCAGCTTTTCGAGCTGTAAGATTCCTTTACAAGTTGCACAATCCTCTCACTCCATCTCCACAAGGCAAAAGAAAAACTATTATACCATTCAGCTGCTTCAATTTTCTGAAAAAATAGTCCATGAATCAAATCAAGGTAGCAAAGAAATCAACAGTTTCAGCGCGCGCAACAATCAGCTCTGAACAACTTTTAATGCGCGCGCCTCCCTAACTAGGGCAGTTTATAGGACGAAAAAAAAAAGGAGAGAGAAAAATATCCACTGAAGTTGTAATTTTCTACCAACATCCACGCCGGTAGTGAATTGGCAAAGCGCGGGAAACAAAAACTACGACATGCCCATCAGAAGGAGAGTTCCGAGACTCGTTTTTCAAAACTTTACGCATCTTCCCGCTGTGGTTAACTTCTGGAAAATAAGCCAGTTTGCCTCATCTCTTGAAGCGTCTTTAGCGTTTGAACTGATCACCCACTGGAAAGGAGGGGTGTGGGGGGTTGGGGGGGAATCATCAACCTGGAGCGTATAAAGCACCGCCTGTCCCCTCCCACAGCGCTGCACTTCGTGGACATTTCAAAATTCATCTGAATGGAAGCTGCTGGAGAGGAGGGACGTGCATTTAGTTACCATAGCAATTAGAGTTTGTTGAGGATGAACAAAAACACATCCTCCAAAACAAAACAAAAAAAAAAGTGACTATATACAGCAGGCTGTGTGGGTTCAAAACACAATTATGTAAAGCTGCTGGTGGGTGCTGTGGGAAAAGAAAAGATGTGTGAAATCAAAATCAAACTATGTACAACATAATGCGCAGAACGACATGCGGCATCTGGAGAGATGAGAGGTTTGTTCCTCCATAGGAATAGTTTTGGCCGCCTGACAGACATACAGTGTTGTCATCTTTCCATTAATCGTGGCAGACTGTTGCAACATGTGGAAACTGGGCCATTGTGCTAATATTGGATTAAAAGTCAGGGGTAAAAATAGAACGTGAAATAGATTTTAGGGCCGCTCCCTTTTTTTTTTTTTTTTTGAGGGAAAGCAGAAGAAAGCAGGGTCTTTTTCACTCCCTGCCACAAGTGAGACCTCATTAGGCGACTGGGTGCTCTCACTCCATCTGCTCCCGTCCCCACCCCCCAGTGTTTTACTGAAGATGACCACTTCAGCCCCCACAGGCAGATTATTCAACTGATGCTGACGTTTTTTTCTTTTTCTTTTTTTTTCTTTTGATAATAACAATCAATGACGGCATTAGTCACCTTGAAATCCTAGCTCAATTTTTCAGGTTAATAGCTGATTGATGGGTCCTACTGTGCAGACAGGCAGCGAGGGACGGTGAAAACAAGGGGAAAGGAAAAGTGACAAAAATCTCACTTGGCAAAGTAGTTGAGATTGTGAAAGGAGAAAAGACTGAACAGGATCTATGAATAAGTTTCAGAAAATACTTCTGTTTGTCTGCTCTTTACTGTACTGGAACCAGTACAGTAAAGTACAGTGTCACTTCATGCAAGATCTAAAATACACAAGCAAATAAAATCCTGATTGACAACCATTTCTACTTTATGGTAAATTTTACAGTCCCCTGCAAATGTATTCACACTATTAAAAGTGTTAATCTACAAATTTACAATGCATTAGTTCTGTAAAAAAAACAAAAAAGCCTCATTGGCAAGTTTATTAAAAAACAGAGAACAAACAACAAAAAGAAAACAATATACAGGTCAGGCATATTGCTGTGCAGAAGTTTGTATCCCTTACAGCACAACAACCTGAGTTTTATAGCCTCTTATGAGAACAGCAAACCTAACAAAATATCACCGAAGACCTAATTTGACAAGTAGAGCAACGAGGATATTGATCAAAAAATATTCCAGGAAGCTCACGGTAACTTTGGCTGGGCTGCAGAAATACATAGCTTAGGCAGAAGAACATGTTGACAGAACAGCTATTAGTCACGCAGTCCACAAATCTGGCCATTATGAAACAGCAGCAGGAAAAGAGCCACTTTTTGAAAGAAAGACACGAGACTTAAAGAAGACTCTCTGGTCTAAAGGGATCAAAACTGAACTATTTTACTAATATTCAAAGCAACATGTGAAGTAGAAAACCAGCACAGCACATTGTTTTGAATACACCATCTCCACTGCAAGGACATGGTGGTGGCGGGCTCATGCTAAGGAGACTTTTTCTTCTGCAGGAACAATGCAGACGTAATAGGTGGAGGAAAATCCTAAAAGAAAATATTTTAAAGGCTGCAACAGAAAACGTGATGCACAAAGACGCCTCTCTGTCCAATCTGTATGTGCTTAATCTATGTTATGAAGTTTCAACATGTGCAAAACTGGAAAAGACATACCTAGGGAAACATGGCTCTGTGACTCAGGGTGACAGGATGTATGAATGTGAACTATTCCTAAAAAAAATATATATATATGAAAAAAGAATTCCCTTCCACATGACAATTAAGTCATAATTTGTGCAGGTCTATCAAACAAAGAAAAATCCCAATATAACGCATAAAGGTTATGGCTGTAAAGTGACAAAATATAGAATATGGGTGTGAATATTTTTTGTAAGCCCTCATTACAAAAAAACAAACAAACAAAAAAAAACATCTCCTCGTGTGTTTGCCTTACAGAAATATTTGTCCATCTCTGCCAAAAGCACATATCTCTCCCCGCGCTCGTGTCTCCAGCTCTCTCTTTTGCTGTTGTTTCCATAGCTACATAGCTCTCTTGAATTCCTGCTTCTTTCTTTTCATTTCTGCCAACAAAAGCCATGTTGCACAATAGAGCAACCTCATCCTACAGAAATCTGCTTCCCCCAACACACAAACACGAGCACACCTCCCAATCGGGGTCACTGGACATCTTGCGGGGAGGAAGCTGACAGACTTGTGCACAGCACCGTCGCCACACTGATGCTCCAAACAACAGTATGCAGATGACCAGGTGCAGCCTGCTTTAAGACTGTTTGGCTTTTGTTTGCAGCCTACTCAGAGAAGTACAAAAATAGCGCCGTTAAGCGAGCACAAAAGCTTTAATAAATTTGCTGGGGCCTTACCAAACTTTGAGAAAGCTTAAGTCTGCTCCCACAGCTGAAATAGGCATACAGTTTTACAATTTTTTGGTCAAATAAAGCAGCAAAGAGTAACATCTTAAACATCATGCATGCAGAGAGGGGAAGGCTGAGGAAGTTTGGCTGCAGGTGACATGCATCCAGAGCTGAAACGTTAATGGCACTTTGTGCCAGAGCTCTGAAGGGCATTTATATAATTGCAGACAGGCTTTCACCCAACATTGACTGGAGTGGTTTTAGCATTTTATTTTTCTCTCTGTTCCCTAGCAACAGACACTCTCTCTTCTGAGTTATGTCAGTTTGATTCGTCTAATAATGGCTTCTTATATCGCCGCAGATTGGCGCAAAGCCGCGTCGGTCTATGTCGCATATTTACATAACCAGTCACACATTTCTTAACGAGAGTCCAAATTTGTTTAGTAACACCCAAATTTGGGTCAGAATGTTGGAATAATGTGGAGAAATCTCAATTAAAAAGGTTTGTGAGAGGGAGAAAAAATAAAAATCTCACACATTCAATCGTCGGCTCTACAAACATGTCATATTACCCATTAAAGAGTGTTAATAGCCTTTTAACATTCTGAGGCGAAGCTCACCAGCATTCAGAAACTCTACTGCTTACTTCCTCACACATCAGCTCTACTTTGATTCCCTAGCATCCCCTAATGGACAAATAACCACAATACATTTATAGATGTCCCCACAAAAAATTATTATTATTATTATTTTGATACATTTTATTTTTATATGTGTTGTAGCATGTGAAGGACACAGGCCTAACAATAGTGTACAGTAATACAATGGAAATAGAGAGGAGCTCAGTAAATAGAAAGCAGAAGAAGAAGGAGGAGAAGGAGAAGGAGAAGGAGAAGGGAGGAGGGCTTGTTATGTTGGTTGACTGGAGATTGCACTGACACAGCGCCTCTTCACGTTCAAGTGGTGAGAGGTAGACGATCAAACCGCTCCAGAGTTCAGAGGTTCACAGGTAAGCATGAAGAGCTCCACCATTAATTACACTACAAGAAATCTGACCAGACAAACTGCAGCAAAAAAAAAAAAAAAAAGTGGTTAGAACTGATTTGACAACAACAAAAATTATATTAGTAACAGAAGCAAATACAGACATACACACTACTTCTCAAAATACGATGTGGAAAATGTTTCAAATGCAGCTTCCACTTGCACGTTTACGAATACATGGGAAATATTTAAAAACGCGTTTAAGGTAGCAAGAAGGAAAAAAAGTAATTTTGAATCATTTATTTTCAAAGGTAAAAAAAGGGTTCAGCATTAACAATCTGGATGTTGCTGTCATGTTACTGGTTATTTTTCAGATGAAATTGGAGTCAGTTCCCTGTGATATGCCAATTGTGTGCGAGTGGGTGTCATGTTTTATTTAAAGAACGAGAGACAAAGTCTCTTGAATTTTAGCATGATGCCAGCAAATATGACAAATAAGGAACTGAGAAAAGCAATGCTTGTTGAAGCACATCGCACGGAAAAATATTCCTGAATCAACTCTAAAATGTAGAATGGATTGTGGTGAAAATGAGAAAACTTAAGACTACTGGTGCATTTATTGCAAAGTCACAAAATTGCAGATAATCAGATCTAACCTATTTGTGAATGTACAGTGCCTGACAAAAGTATTAACTCCCTTGGACTCTTTTATTTGGATTTTATGTGAAAAATCAACACAAAGTAGTATAAATACTAAAAAATTAAAAGGATGCGTGGTCCAAAAAGGAGGGTAAAACAAGTCCCATTTGCAGATTTTAAATCATATTAAGGGGAACATACAATATTAGGAAGAATGTGCTTCAGACATAAGAGACCAAAATGTTAGAATCAGCTTCCTAAAGGCCAATGCCTCTTAACATACAACCAAAATTACAGAAACTGGTTTATACCACAGTAAATCCACGTATTTAGTCTAATCCAAATCCAGTAAGGAATCTGTGGCAAGATCTTCAAAAAATGTGTGCAAAAATGTTCTTCCTCCAATTTGATTGAGCTTGTGTTATTTTCCAAAGAAAAATGGGCAAATATCAGTCCATATGTGTAAAGCTGGTAGAGACATGCCCCAAAAGACCTGCAAGTGTAACAGCAGCAAAGTGTTCTTCATAGTCCTGGGTCAGGGAAGCTGAATGCCAATGCACATCACACATTTAAGAATTATACTCGCAAAACTTTCTGAGCACAACACATTCATTTTCTACCAATTCACAAATATAGATTACCTTGTGTAGGTCTATCTCAATTTCACACAATCGCAATAAACTATGTTGAAATTAGTGGTTGAAATGTGACAAAATGCCAAGTGTAAAACTGCTTTCAAAAGTCTGAATAAATACAAGTCACTCAAGATGACGCTAAGAAGGGTGTGACATGAAAAGCTACAACAAAACGAAATAAAATGGCTGACTATTTGCATGGTCTTAAATAATATGTTGAGATGTCTTAAAGCTCCAGGATAAATATTTTGTGGGTGTTTCTGAACAAAAAAAAAACATTAAAAGCACAGTGATTTGTGAATGCGTCGGTTCATTTGAGCACATCTACAAAAGACACTTAAAAGTGCGGTGTGAGTATGAGATCGTCCCTGGAGGAACGTCAAATCTTAGATGTACCAGTTAAATCTTCATAAACATGTCTGCAAATTTGCGCCATGAGTGTGGCCTCATCGCAAATAATAAGTTTGAGATGTATTCAAAAAGTGCACTGAGCCTAAAACAAAAACCTGCTAGCTGCATCTCATATACGTACAGATAACTACATTAGATAAAATTAAGATAAAATATATGTTAGGTAATGTATTAATTATTATTATTATTATTATTGTTGTTGTTGTTATTATTATTAAGCTCTAAGTTGAATTGTAATTCTGTGCACCACAACCCAACACACAGTACTATTTCACTTTCATTTCATTAAAACCACAGAATTTACAGTCTAGCGAGATATTCAAACTTTCCCAGCAATCACCAGATTGCAATTATTTACATAAAGTTCATATGCAATAATGAACTTCATTCCACACACAGTGGAATCAACTGAATCATTAGTTTTCCTAAGAGTATTTTCATTAATTATAATATTAAAAATTCATAATCTTAATTGTTATGTGAATGTTATTACTACAAGAAGCAAAGAAGGAGGCTGGCTGATTGAATAAATATAGTTTGGTAGGAAAATTGCTTTTCTTCAGGCACAAGAAGCAATATTATTATTCATTTAAATTTGAGCTTCTGTCTAGTTGATTGCATCCAGTTTTGTTCTCTACCAACACTCGACATGCTTCACTTTTATTATTTTGTGCTGCAGCAGAAGAAAAAAAAGATGCTTGTAGACCCAAAACTATTAGATAAAAGCATATTTAAAATTGCTGTCTGAGTAATTTAGTCATAAAATAACCAATTAATTGCCACGGTTTTAGTAAACATGGAAATGTCTTGGTGTATTAAGTATCTGCTGAGGCTGTAGCGTGTCACATCTTCTAACTATTTTGATGACAGACAGACACGCCGCAGCAGGAGTTGCAGATGTAATTATTACTGTCAGTACTGGCTTACATTGTATTTCCAGCTCAGCAGTCCTTTTATTATTCATGCCTGCTCACATTTAGGTCTTTTTAGAAACATGGAACTGGGCTGCCATAAAGAAGCTTTTTGTTGACAAGTCTCAGATCACGTTTTTGACCAAATCTGTCTCCACAAAGCTGTAATTTACAGGTTAATATGAAAAACCATGTATTATCCTTGTGATTTTATTTTTTTCTTTCACTGAGGCTTTCATCGTACTCCTTGCAGATTTATCATCTTTACATGCACAGTTTAAAAGGAATCCTTTGAATTGGAAGCTCTTTTATACTTACTCCCACTCCTTCCTGCGGGCTTGTGGTGTGCTCTGTATTTTGTGAGCCTGGTGGGCCATAATGATGTCCTTCTGCTCCACAAGACCCCCGCGCCGCCGCAGTGCGGCGTGAGGGCTGAGGGACCCCGAGCCCTGATCGGACGAGCCGTCATCCCGACTGTAGGGCACGTCGAAACTGGCTGCACGGGGGGGCAAGCCGATGTCCTCAGGACCACCGTGGGGGACCTGCAGGGAGCAGGAGCGAGCCCCCTGAGCCAGGCCAGGACGGGCAGACGGGATGGGCCTCCTCCAGTCCTCAGGCTCCGGCAGGGACAGGGAGGACTGGACGTGACTGTGTCCACGGTGCGATGGAGAGTGGAGAGTTGGTGTGAAGGAAAGGGAGAGGGACTGGTCGGAACTGGTGAGCATATCTGCAGGGATCAGGAGTTTGGCAGATTCACCATAATTCTACAAATGGGAAGAAAAGAGAAGCAGAAGATGACGAGTGTGAGATGGCAGTACTAATTAGAGAAACACTGACAAGCCAGAGGGGCGGGTGGCTCTTTCAATTTTGGTCCAGACTCAAATGTTTCAGCAACCTGCAAAGAGACTGCAATAAATCGAGGTCCAAGTGGAGCTCAGAGAATCGCAACTTTTGCCTGTTGGTCTGCACCACGACCTGTTATCTGTGTTTTTAATTAACTTTTCAAACAGATTCATGAACATTCTGTATAGATTTTGTTTTTGTTTTTTTCCTTTTGAGTTCAGAGATCTATATTATTTTATTGAGTGGAAATGCTGTAATTGTTCTCAAATAACAGCTAATGACTGATAGATAAGTAGCTTCTACTCCACTGTATTTAGCTCTAATTACCTAATGTGACTTGGATGTGTTAGACACAATAACGATGTACTGTTGTTGTGCACATGCCACTTCTTCATTTAGCTGTTGAGACTTATTTTCCTGCTGATATTGCTGTAGAGTTTTTACATGTTTTTTTTTTCCTCCTTTAGGCAGTCTGAATATCAGCTCTAGCTGAGTGATTCATTCACAATACTTTTTTATGTAATGCTATGTGGTTTCTAACACGTTCTAGTTAGAGATTAGGCTTTTATCTTTTAGGCCTGACCTGCAGACTCCAGTTTTGACTGATTCTGCTTCTTCTCATCGCAACATACAACAATTCCTTTGTTTGCAGCTGAATCCAACTGAAAATAAAGGATTTACATTATTCCCATTTACTACGCATCAAACCACATGCCTTGATTTTTGTCAAGCAAATAAACTTATTCAAAGTGAATGTTGTTGGCTGGTGTATTTATAAAGTAAAGATGAAGGGAGATTTTAGATTTATAGCATTTAATGAAAAAATTGTTAAAAAATTACGTTTTTTTTTTTGTTTGTTTGTTTTTGTCGGGCAGCTCATGACAAAACCATAACCTTTTGGGTGCGCATTACATTAACGCTTTAATGTAAAAAATAAACATTTCTGGCTACAAAGTGATGCTGACTCCACTCTTTTAACAGTGCAGATGCTTTGTTTTTGCTTCTGCATAAAGGACATAGAAATGTACATACTTTTCAGTAGCCTGATTTATGTGCTCAAAACATCCATTTTTGATTTGTCCAATGTAGTATTCTAATTTTCTCTCTACTGTAAGCTGTAGTCATTGAAATTGCTAAAAAAAAATACCTGTAATAGTTTACATTATGTACAATACATTTCTTTAAAATTAGAATTACACTTTCTGAAATGACTGGCAAGATGTGTGACTCTGCTCAGAAAGACAATATCGCTTTCAAACAAAACGTAGTTTGTTGCACCCTGAACAAGTTTTCTGTTGCTTACACACATTCGACCAAAAAGGAGTTAATCAATCTTCATAGTTCTTGTGATTCTCAGAAAACAGGAGTTGCTTGCCCAAGGATCAACAGCTGACAGTTGGGTTTGAGTTTTATCTTTTTTAGCCATAAAATAGAAAAAAAAAGAAAAGAAAAAGAAAAACAGAATTTCTACTCCTCTTTCTTTCTGCTGCCTGCAAAGTTAATTTCCTACTGAGACGGAGAGATGCGAGGGGGTCAGATGGAGTGTCAAAAGGCTGAAAAACAGCAAGTTTGCACAGAGCCGGATGGTCAGGAGCCAGACGGAACAAGGCCGCTGGAAGCTGAAAGGAAGATGACTGAGTGTGGAGGAGCCGGAGCAGAAAAGCGCTCGATGACTCACTCATCATCAGCAGCAGGGGCTCCTCAGACATGAACTGGACACAGCCTGAGCTGAGCTCTGCCCTCCAACACCGGAGAAGCGCCTCTATGAAAGCTGGCAGAGGCTGCAAGGTCAGCGCACACATTTAGAAGGGCAGTCTGATGGCACCTTTGTGCTGCTCGGCAGTGGGCTGTCTTTGACGGTAGCACAAAAGATGGTGCTGTAGGGGGTTTTATCAGTCTGCTGTGGAGCCACGGATGAGGGGCAATTAAAGGTCAAGGCTGCTTATATCAACAGGCTATAAACTATACAAGAGGAAGGGAGGCTCCCTCACATCTGACAGACTTATTCAAACAAGATTAGAACCACTCAGTTTTTACGTGGTTGTAAGATTTTTTTTATTATTATCTGTTAAATTTGAAACACCTTTGTGGAGGAGTTCTTGTGTATTTGTATTTATTTATTCAAATTTCAGCTCCCAGGCTGTGATCTCCTTCAATTAGTGCCCACTAAAACAACAGGCGCCCCCTTCCTCCAATTTGTTCACGTCAGCCGCACGTCGACAACCGCCTTGGAAATGCATTAACTAGCCAGTTAACGGGTACTGTTAATTAGGCTGCCGCTTCTTTATTCCTGTGGAGTTAAGTGTTTGACGCGCAGGAGAGTGGAGGAGGGAGAGACAAAGCAGCACTCAGAAGTATGGAAATAGATTGCTAAAATGCACACTGGAGGATTGAAGCACTACCTGCGACAAATAGGGAAACATAAAAAAATAATAGTGAATCTATACACTGATCAATGGATCTGATCGGCTTACCTTGAGGCGCGGTGCGCTCCGTCATCCTGAGCTGGATCCTAAATCCATGCCCCCTCCCTCCTTCTGTCTATCTGTCACTCAATCCGTCCAAGTTTGATGCTCAGAGGAAGGTTTCTCCTTGAGTGCTGCTGGTCGCCGCTGTATGGCTATAAATACCGTCGGGTGGCTGGGAGCCAGAGCCGTGTGGCACACATGAGCGTAAACACGCGTGGAGACAAGATGTGAGGCGAGGAAATAATCCCGACCATCTTCGCGCAAACCGGCTGCCCGTGATATGAGTCACTTGGCGTGCGGATTACGACGCGCAGGGATGTGGCTCCAAAACTTCACTAGGAGAGTTTAGTGGTTATTCTCAGATCACTGGTTGAGGGAGGGATAATAATGGCGAGGGGTTGGGGGGGTGGAAGGTTGATGGAGAAAATGCAACAGGTGTCTATGTGGAGCAGCAACGTGGGTGCAAATAACTCTGATATGTACCACTAGATGGTGAGCTAAAGCCACACTCTTTCCACTCCGCTAAAAACACCCCCCAAAAAAGGACAAGTTGCTGCTTATTTTGCATTTTATCTCACAACAGCAAATCAAAAATCACAACACACACAAACACACACACAAACAAATGATGACGTATTAGATGTTAAGTAACTTTCCGGGACACCAGATGAAGTTTGACTGACTAAAAGAAACAAATACATTCTTAATTCAATCCTTTGCTGTGGTTTCAAAAAGTGCTAAAAGAGCACAGAGAAGAAGCTTATTAAATAATAAATTGTATTCATGAAACTAGTGATGACTCACTATGCCGTCTTCTCACCATGTGATGAATCGTTTTTAATGACAAATAACTGCTGAGTTGTAAACAAGACCTTGTTCCTGATCATTTCATTGGTCATCGTTTTCCCCACAGTTTACTGGTTCATTAAATGTTTCGATGTTTTCAGTATACTTAAACATTTAATGGGTAAAAAGATCATTTAAAAAAAAAACCCCTGAAAATAGTTAATACATAAACACTGTTTGTAATTATAGTTAAGTAAGGTGTTTTTGAAAAGCAAAAGCATCATGTCTGCACACATCATCTTAAACCTTTTAAATTACAAAATGTGACAAAGAAAAAGTTTGCAACATAACATGTATCTTGCATTACCTTTTTAAACATTTAAATATGAAATAAGAAACAAGTTATTTCAGATTTGGTTTTGTTTTTTGTCACACATATTTCAGATACAAGTACATTTTACATCAATAAATAAAGGAAATGCAAAAAGCAGTTTTAAAATGATAATAGAATTTATTAAGAGGATGAAGCGATCCACACCAGCCCCCAAAACCCTCCAATGGTGCTAAATTAAGATTTGATTTAAAAAAACAATTTGTCAGTTTTCATAAACACTTGACTGCAGTTGTTGGCACTCAAGGGGCTCAGCCAGTTATTTGGTTTGGATACATTAGACATTAGGTGTCTGTGATTAGTTTGATGGTCTGATGTAAATATGACAAAAAGCCAACAAAAAAAAAAAATCTGCCAGGGAGCAAAATACTTGAAAATGTTTTTATTTTCCCCATTTTTCTTTTAGGATTTGAACTGTTATTTGATTGAAGAAATGAGTTGAAGTTCCGCTTTCTTTTAAATTTTTTTTTTCCTCCTTATGGTTAAAGTCTTTAATAGAGAAATATAATTGTTGATGTTTGGTTTTGTGTGGTTTTTGATTTTGGCTTCTTAGTTTTCAATCATTTCTTTTTTGTTGTAGTTGTTGTGTCTTCAGTTTTATGTTTTAAGTCATTCCTGTGTTGGAATATGATGCTGGCTGCGCCCTCAACGTTGGAGTAGAGCGCTGTGTCCTTTATTCTTGTTTTATTTATTTTTTTCTTAATTATCTTGTTAATTTTTCTGTGATTTTTCCATGTTGTTATTTTTGCATTTTAGCTGCCTCCTGTTCATTTATTCCTCCCAGTTTCAGATACTGTCAGATCCCCATAATACCTTCTGTCTTGTCTGTGTACCTGTTTTGTTTCACTCTCTGTGCCACCTTACTTTGGATTTCAGCTTCACAGAGTTTGCTGAACTCTTTTTCATTAAACTCACCGTCACACAATCCTGCCTGTTTTCTGTCTGCTTTTGGGTCCTCCATCGCCACAAACCATGACAACAATATTGCTTTAAAATACGCACAATAGAATTTATGTTCGTAGTTTTGATCTTTTGGTTCACTTGTAATGCACCTAATTTTTTATGTCAAATTTCCACAAATAAATTATTTAACAAACAATCTTGCATGCAGTTTTGAAAGCTAGACCATTTTTGTCTAGCTTAGTGCACTTATACTTGTGGCCTCTTCTGGTGCTTAGGTTTCTTTTATTTAAGTACTCTAATCATACAGTTCAAATTTGTAATTTTATTCTATTATTTTACATTCACTCTGTTCTAGCATAATATGTCAGGTTTTGAAAAAAAAAAAAAAGTTTTGGAAGCTACCTTCTCTGGATAAGAAAGATGAAACCCCATTTTTTAGGGGGTGGAGGGTGGGAATTTATCATTATCAGGTATAATTACACCAGTAGTGCTAATTACAGAGAATAGTTTGTCTTTGATTAAAACAGAGCCAGGATGGTCTATGTAATAATTAAAAGGTCACTCATGTTCTTTTTAAACCAATCCTGTTATTCCCAGGGCTGAGCATGAGTGGGACTCTGAGCAGTGCAGAAACCATCTGCTGCCACCGACACTGGAGGAGAAATGAAGACTTCAAATCCACACGTGCTAGACGTTCACATTGAAGCTCTTGTTACCTGTCTAAATCTCTTGATGTTCCTCAGTGGATTGCTTTGCATGTCTTTGTCTTAATCACATCAGTGTTGTTCTTCATTCTCCTCATTCTGCAGACAGCTATGTAGTCATTTCCCCTAATCATCACTTAAGTGCTTAACTATCTCTACACTGTAAGTGCAGGGCTGAGCATTTCTGTGAGACATGTGGTTTTATGGAAGAGTGGTGAGAATTTAATAATTGGTTTAATCTGAGCTGTCCTATTCTTTCCAAATCAATAAATCTTAAGATTTATCAAATAAGACACATTCATTTATAAATTAACCTATTAATTCATTAATTAATTTTAACTTATTTTTTTTATAAAACCATTATTAAAATTTTGCAATTTCTTCTGTAGCTAGCCCAATTTTTTTTTCTTTCTCCCCAATATTGTTGCGTCATATATTTGACCAATAGATTAACAGATAACGCTAAGATATGACGCTGGCTCCGCCCCCAACGCTGGAGTAGAGCAAACCTTCAATAAACAAACAATGTTGCAGAGGTAGTGAAACTCAACGCCATACATTTTTTTTGAGTAGGTTTTCCCTTACCAGTCAAACACTAGGGCCAAGATGATATGCATGAAAATTCTCCAACGAGTCCTGCGTCAGTTCTGTAAGGTTATTAGCGGGAAACAATGGAGGAATCAAATTTAAAGTCCAAGACTTTTGCAGCCAGAGGGAAAAAATGAGGGGCACAAAGTCTAGTTGGATGCGAGTGTGAAAGCTGTGTCCGACGCATTTTGCACCTACAAAACAGGTGAGTATTACTTAAATAATACTGGCTTGTGAAAATCTGCCATGATGGAAATGCTTAAAAATAAACAGTAGCATAAAAATGTGCTTAAATGTAAATTCCGCGGTAACTGCGACGTTTTCATGCTACCACAGAGCTACCATTGGAATTTACACACATAAAATATAGCATAACTACCTTCACTCATTGATCTTTTATTTCACTATCATACGGTGTCATTATGACAACAGCAACAGTTACCTTCCTGCAGAAGAACATAGTTGCCCTCTATCACGGTTTCATTCAACTGGACTTGAGTTCGGCTGCAGGCCTTGATCCATTTCTTGCATTATTCCAGACTCTGTTTGGGTTTTAGAAATGCAATGAGTTGTATTCCGCCATCTACACGCTCTCGGTGACGACTGATGATACTGCATGCTCCCTACTGACAATGTTTGACCATGATTTCAGATTATTTTCCTGGAAATCTCTATGACTGCAGCAGGTTAGCGATGGCTACGATGTTGCAGGTTTAGTTTCTCCAGATAAGGGGCGTGGTCTGTGGGACATATTGCGACCGCCGATTGGTCAGTTACTGACAAACCCCACAGAATGATTGGCAGATGGCATTATGTTAATTCTACGCAGTAAACAGATCGGGACGCAATACTGACTCCTGCTGGACACTGCAGTTAATTGTGTTGGGGTTAATCATTTTATTTTATTTTATTTATTTCATCGTTTCATTTTATTGCTACTATTTATTATATTTATTATATGATAAAATACTTGAGAGCATATGCATCATATTTATTCCAAGTTCTCTTTTTGAGAATATCATCACAAACAGTCATTTTGATCATCAATCGTTTTTATTGAATTTTTTTTCTAAAATGCCAAATACATAACAGGATTTGAGAATAAATCCAAAGTTGAGTGCACAAAAATGTTTCACTGCAGGCGGTTTATGTACAAGAATGAAATCAACAACTTTTTTTTTTATTACAGAATTCAACGGCATTTATATTTAGAGTCAATTTTATGCAACCTAATAACGTTGACAAGACTGGATTCATTTGCACAGAAGATATCTCTTAAACACGGCACATTGATTTAATGTACAAATCAGTGAATTTTGCTGAGTTGAAAGTGCATCAAAGACCACTGTGTGCTCTCTTGTTTTCTTAATTACATTAAACAATTAAACCATGTGGTCTCATAAACAGACCTGCATCTGTGAACTTCGAGAATGAACACCCCAAATATCCTCCACATACATTTACCCAGAAAATTATACTGGTTAGCAATTCCAAATTGATTGTACCAACATTGAATAATATTAGTGTCAATATAATATGAGTCATCAATCATGATTCCTAAGCAGCTTTGTTGTGGCATCAAGACTAGTCGCCACAAACGTCTGGCAAGAATTAACTTGTAAAAAAAAAAAATATTCAGTTTAAATGTACATTATCAAGACAAGTTAAAATACCAACTTGGAGCAGCTCTTTAGTTCACTCTTTCTGTTTGCCAACAGTTTTCTGGAAATGTCCCTTTCAGATGCTCAAATATGTACATTTTCCTAAAGAGACAACGTATTTGTTACGCAAGTGAACAACCCGGACAGAGAGCAATGAGTACAAACATAACCTTTGAATATTTATACACTTTTAATTCACCGAGCCTCCTCAAAACGTAATCTGGTGACGATGCCTCTACTGACTACAAGGTACAATGGATCTGAAATGCTATAATTCAGCTCGACACTATGCGTGCGATGGAAGAGAAGCCAAAAACACTTGCAAACTGTTTTAAATAAATAAAATCAAGTATGGGACAGACTATTTCTCAGAACAGATGATTCATTTTAGATACATGAGTTACCTCATCCTCTCCCCCCTCTCAATCCATCAGTAGAGAATAATGAAAGTGCTCTTGTCAAACCTGTAAAAAAATAACTTTTACACCACAACCGGGCTAAAGCTGGAGAGTTTTTTTTTTGTCACAAAATTCTTGACAAATGTTTTGCTTATTGGTGGTCCTCCCCCCAGTCGCCCCGCTGCTGCTCGTCCCCCTCACCGCCCATTGGCTGGATTAGTTGTCATTTGTTGAAAGGAAGGCAGGCGGGTAGGATGACCGTGGAGCAGGCCGGGCCTGCCAAAGGCTCCGCCACCTCTCCCTCCAGCTCCGTCCACGTTCCCTTCTCTGGGCTGTAGCAGATGGTCGAAGACTTGTAGGCGCCCTGAGGAATGGGGAGAATCAGACCGTTCCTTTTATTCCTCTCAATGTTTGGATTTGTAACCTCAATCTTTCATGTTTTATTGGGATTTCATTTGATGGACCAACACATACTTGGGAGGTGGAAAATGATGAATGCTTTTAAACATTTTTAAGAAAACACTTCTGAAGAGAACAGCATGTATTAGTGTTTAATCCCCTTTACCCCGATAGCCCTAAATAAAATCCACTGCAACTGATCCCCGTCAGAAGTAATTTAATCAGTAAGCGGAGTACACACGTGTGTAATTTGATCTCAGTATAAGATACTGAGATTTATTATCAAAACTACTTTCATTGTAATGAAATAAATAATAATAATAATAATAATAATAATAATACAAACAACAAGCAAAATAAAAGGTTAACAGAATAAGCAATGAAATCAGAAAACAAAGGCTGGCCTAATATTTCAGGACAATTGTTAAGACGCATAAATTTCTAAAACATACTTTTAGAAAAGTTATGTTTTAAAAAATGAAGCATGAGCGAATGCCTGAAGGTTTGAAATGAACAAGACTAGCTTAAAACAAAGCCTGGCTATCAGGAAGCAAAACGTGATAATATGAGGGCCAAGTGTCAAAGTGAATTTTTTCTATTATTTTACAGGCTGCTTTACTACGGACTTTCATAAATGCAGCATACTTTGGAAAAGATGGAGAGCTGTGTCTGGGTTTAAATGTATAAGAGTGATCACATTCCCTCTGCCGTCTGCATTTGTCACGCAGCATTTTTCTAACAGTAATTTGAAACGAAACTAGAAATAGTTTACCAAGAGAATAGTGTGTTTTCAACCACCATCAGCCACTGGATATGTCTGCTGCTTTATGTTTTTATTTACTGCAAAGTACATTTACTACCATGCTCCAGCTGTAGCCACCCACGAGGAAGATGCTGTCATCCAACACGGCGCAGCCCGGACCACTGCGGCCCTCGAGTATCGGTGTCTGGAGGATGTTCCACTGGTCAGCTTTTGGGTCGTAACACTCGACCAACATAACATCTAGATGGGAGAAACCTGTCCAAGCAAAAGGAGGAAGAAACAGAAGAATGTATAAACTGTGCAGACATTCTATATTTTACAATGAACCTTATATTCTGAGATTAAAATCAAAATCTCCCAGTAGAGAAATCAGGTTTTTTTTTTTTTGTTTCTGTGTTTTCTTTCTGCTGTTTTTGAGTGGGCATGTTGAAAAGGGCTACGTTAAGTACCTCTGTGAACAAATTTGTATTGAGAGGAACACAAATGGACAAGTAGGTCTGGTGTCATCTGGTTACACTGCCTGGCAACTGGCACAAAAATGTAACAAAAAATATAAAGCAGTCTTCAAAAATCAAATAACTTTAAGTTATGAACAGCCCACACACACTGTTGGAACACATTCAAGTCACCAACATTTCATTCTAAACCATACATTTCTATAAAAACAAAAATGGACACTTTGTCTCTAAGAGCATGTAAGGACAGTTGCAAAAAAAAAAAAAAAGCTTGCATTTACTTTCTGTCTGCAGATTGAAAGATTTCTTTCATCAGTTCTGTTTCAGATTTTGCATTCTGAATGGTAGAGTAAGGGTGCACTAGTTGACGAAGGCCAGCACCTGGGCATAGCAGCCAAACAATTTGTATACAACTGTAACAAAGGGCACAAATTGCGACCCTTTGTCATTTCCTGAAAAGCCTGAGCGCTCACCTTTCAAATGGTTTCCACCGATGGCATACAGACGATCGTTCATCCCAGCCAGGACGTGAATGGCGCGCTTTGTGTTCATGTCCTGTTTTCTAGCCCAAACATCCATTACGGGGTCATAGCAGTAGAGCCAGGACACATACTCGCCATTATGCACGCCACCTGTAACATGTAATCACAACCCTGTGTTGCTAATAAAGTCAAAGTATAACTTGGTTGCAAAAACGCAGTGCTTGTGCTTTGCGCGATATATAACGAGGTAAAACCATTCAATGAAATAAATGCAAGGAATACCTAATGATTTTAAGGCATGGAGAGAGATTATACATTTTTGTTACAATCACATTTGCCTCTATAGGGGTATATTTGGATCTTTTGCTGAGTAGACGCTGTTTATTTAAAAAAAAAATTTTTTTTGTCTTTTTACTCTAATAGAGCATAATGTGTCACATTTAATGGCTGCTTCTCCCATCTGTTTTGTTCAAACAGGCTTGTGTCTTTGTTTGCATGTTTTAATGTCGCCACTATGACTGGAGTACAGATGAGTCAGTGCTACTAAGATCTGGCAGAAAAAAAATAAGGTTTCAGTTTGTGACATTCTGCATTTTGAATGACGGATCAAATAAAAATGAAAGGCCCCTCAAGCAAACATGTACTCTCAAAACAAATAATACCAGGAACCAGGGTGGCTGTGAAGATTTTACATTAGCATGATTGAGTAGATTTTAGTCTACCTCCTTTTGTGTTACTAAATACATCAGCAATTGAAAAACAGAGTTTGTTCTTGCTTGTCCCGCACACTCTTAACACTGTGCCCTGAACACATCATCCCCACCGTGAACATGGCGGAGACGATTTGTTTTTCAGAGACGGAGAGAGAGGTGGGATAGAGTTGATAAGAATGTGGATGTATGTGTCTATATACAGCGGAAATCCTCATTCAGTAGGATGAAAATATGGCTGAATACTATAGGACATATTTGTGAGTTGAAACGGCTCAACCGAAGTCCTAAATCCAAGTGAAAGTCTTTAGCGAGACTTGAAAATTGCTACTCGGAAAAGCTCTCCATCCTAACTGAGTGACCCGTTTTGCAAATTGCAGAGTGATGTAGGGATCCTGCGGTGGTGAACAAAAATGCAGTCCACACTTTGAAATGTTTATTTTGTTTGAATTACAGTTTTCAGCTGTAATGTGGCAAATATGAAAAAGGTTCAAGAGGGATGACTACAGTACCATTATAAAAGCGTTGCCGTTTTAACATTCATGTTTTATTTTACATTTGCTTGTTTCAACACAGGTTTTTAACATAAAATGACGTTTATGCGTTTCAAAGGATGCAACTGTAGATATGCAAAATTTACAAGACAGACCCGCTTGTCAATGTTTGTGGCTGCATTTAACAGTGGAAAACATGTGGGGGTGTGCATTGAAATTCAAATGCAGCTGGATTATGACATCTATTAAAGAATTATTCTGACTCACTTTAAACTTTTTTTCAATGCAACATCATGATGTTCCTTTGCCTGAAGTGTAACATATGTTATTTATGCAAGATTTTTTTTTTTATGTAATTTCTGAGCTTCTGTTTCAGTAATAGTTTTCCAATTCATCGTGATTTATTGTGATTAAACACCTGACATCTTGCACCAGCAGTATGCCGTATAAAGCAAATGACTGGTAACCGTTGCTTACAGGTAACCTATTTTTTTCCTGACCTGATATGTAGATCTTGCCATTATGCACCGCTCCTGCATGTGCAGCTAAAGGCTGTGGCAGAGATGACACGTAATTCCACTCGTTCGTCTCCAGGTTGTAGGACTCCACGCTGGAGAGGTAGCCCGTCTCGTTCCGACCTCCGATTACGTACAGGTGCTTGTCCAGGCGGCAGGCAAAGAAACTGGCTCTCCTGAGGAGGAGGAGGAGGAGGAGGAGTCAAACATGCAATATCATCTATAACCCCCTATCACACTTTTATGCTTCTACCTTCTCTGTTTTGATGGAGGGGATGAGAACATAAGAAATGAACACACATCTCTTTTTTTTTACATATAAACTGTAGAATGTCACTAGATAAGTCAGGTTATCGCTGATTTTTCAGATAAGTGGAAACCACGTGTCTCTCCACCCATATGGTTGGTCTTCTTTGTCAGTTTTGCAGTTTTGGTTTCAATAAATTCGACCACACAATTAGGATACTATTTTGAGATATCCTTTTTAGAGAGCAAAACTACCCAGGAACAAGTGGCTGTTGGCTTCTCCAAATGCCAAGCCGTGAAGTGTACACCGCAGTTGGATGCCACTGCTTTAGGATCAATGCAACTGCCAAAAATGACTTTAAGTGCTGCTTCAATTTAAAGGTAAAATCTATCTTGTGAGCTAAGACCTGTGTTACAAAGTGAAAGACATTCAAGAAATGCTGTGTGCTCTTCAAAATGTGAGCAAACTTCTTTGGCAAACTGTTCTTTTCCTGGAGTGAAAGAAGCTGCATTATGCACATAGTTAAAAAAAATATTATTTTTACTCAATTTTCTCTGATGTTTACATTTGGCTCTTTTCTAAACCTGTCTCTTTTAAATTTAGACGAAAAAGTTACAAACCTTTCCTGCATGGGAGGCAGCTGAATCCAGCTGTTGAATCTGGGGTCATAGCGGCTGACGAAATTAGTACTGTGCTTCCCTGGAAACAAACAAACAAAAAAAAAAAGAAATCAAAATAAGTGGTACCATTCAAATGATTTCAGTTTTATACTAGTTAAAATTATTTAGTGAGAATAAAGCAGAACCAAAGTCAAATTTCTTGTTTGTGTACATAAATTTGACACACAAAAAAAAGGCTGATTTTGACTTTGGGTTGGGGGCAGGAAACTATAACATCTTTTGTAAAGATTAGATTTAATCTCTAAGCTTTGAACAGTTAACACTACCAGTGTTTCACAAAAAGTACTGGTAGCACCCCATAAATATTCCAGTGATCGCTGCAGTTAGTTTCCTGTTCCAATTGATGACGAGTGTTTACTGGAGTGCTGTTTGTTCACTCAGAGCTGACCTAACCCTCGAACGAGTGTTTACAACCACCTGACGGTACATCACCTTTGGCGGATTTTGTGGGAGAGTGAAATATTTGTTGTGACTGTATTTTGTGGTGGTGCTGTACCGTTTGGGTTCCACTGGTCCTCCCCACCCAGCAGCAGCAGGAAGTTCTCCACCTCTACCACGCAGTGATGAGCGCTGTTGTAAGGCATTACTGAACAGCAAACAGAAAAACAGGTCAGTTACTGTAATGTGTGGTGCAGCGTCTATCATGCTGCATATTACACTTGGTCTGATGTTCTGGTATTTATAGTCAAGCGAGTACATTTTTTTTTTCTCCAATTTTTTTCCAAGGTTTTTACGTGTTTCAGAAAGTTAAAATTAAAACCTATTAATTGCATGGAAGCAGTTGTGAAAATTGAGATTTTGCAACATGTTGATATTGAGATGAGAACGATGACTCAATAGTGCAGCTTTAATTATTGCAGAGTTGGTGTTCTGCTAAAATATGCCACAGCAGTAGATCTTCCAGAGATATGCTATGTCGCTCCAATAAAGATAAACTGCAGAATATCATGGTCTTTATTTTAAAAAGTGTTTGACGTTTCCCTCACTGCAGCTGAGGGAGGATTTTTCTCCTATGTATGTTTTTGTGCTCCATGTCTCTCCTCCGTCTCCTTCTGCTGAAGTGACCCCATTGAGATGTAGAGAAATGGTCTTAGGTGACAGTCATAATGAACATGATCGTGTTCACTCAATAAATCTCGGGCCCGGTGCTTTTTGAGCACAAATCAGTGAAATGTTAAAGCCCACCTGTCTGTCTCCATCAGTCATTTCCACTGTCACCTCCCCACCGCCTGATGGATCACAGTTGCTGCAAAATTAGACAGCCTTGAATCTCATTTCTTTCCAATTGGCCTCTCCCTGCAATCTCACTCAGGCTGGATGACATGTGCCGGTCCTCGACGGGAGGGGAAGTCTCAGATAGGAACTAATGCTACATACGCTAAACACAGCTTTATCTCAGATGAGGGGGATTAGGCTGCCTGCCTTCAGTGCACCTCAAAGAGAGGTTCCATACAGCTGCCAAATTCTCTCACATGCTATTTACATTATCATTCAGTCAGCAGTATATAGGACACGGATCGGCAGCTTTTTATTTAGCATCTAGTGCCTGTACATGCAAAAAAAAAAAAAAAAAGATCATGTACTGATACAGAAGATTATTGGTCTACAATGTCTAAGTGTCAAAGTTTAAGGTATTCTAAGAAGATCTGAAAGATTCTGGTGGATGTTGAATATGAGGAAAATAAATAATAAGACGGAAGGAGAAAGCATACCAATCATGACTCCCTTATGGAAATATGACCTTGTTTCCATATTTTTTTGTCACACCACCACTATACAGTTCAAAATGTTTGACTGGAGCTGTATGAGCTACAGCAGGTGTCCAAAGAGCCAGTTTTACTTTCAGTCCAGCTAAATCAGTGGTTTAGAGCCACTGTTAGAAAAAGACAACTCATTATTTTTGATATCTACTATAGAAAAAGTGTTATCTTTTTTAAAGAACCATCTATTCATTTCTGTTATTTCATTTTTTATTACTAAAGAAAAACAACACTTTTTCAAAGAGAAGATTAATCCACTTTGTCATACGTGGAAAATATGTGAAAATAATTCATTAAACGAAAGCACATAGTGGCCAACCTGATGACAAGAAAAATAGATCTAAAATTATATTTATTTCTGTCATTTTGTGGTGGAAATTAATTGTGGAAATAACTGAAAAACTGTTAAAACAAGCATTTGTTTTTATTTTTATGTTAAAAATCAACCGTTGGTTCTTAATAATGTTTTAGCTAAAGCTATCTAGAACCAATGTTGGTTCTTTCATTGTGGGATGAAAGAACCACTCACAGCTCTGAAGCCGCAGGTTGCAGACCCCTGTTCCAATTATAAGTAATAAAACAATTATGAAATGGAAGAAAAATAATACATTGTGTTCTTTTTTCCCAAACAGAAATGTGAAAATTTGGTGTGCATACATACTGAGCCCCAATAAGCAAAACTGAGTGCAACCAAGCAAAAGTTGCACTGTTGCTGCTGTTCTGTGAAAGCCTCAGAAGATTTTTTTACAGAAGAAAACTGCCTCATAAAAACGAAGGAACACTGCAGATAGGTCAGGGATAAAGTTATAGAGAAGTTAAAATAATAGATTTAAAGGTCTTACAAGCATAGTACAGATTGTCATCTGGAAACTTAAATAATATGGAACAATTGCAAATCTACTAATATATGTCAGTCCACCTAAACCAAAAATCCTGGCAAATAATTCGCAGCCCAGGTTGTTGGGAAAATGTTGACAGAAGAACTTTAGCTTTTACGAAATATAGACAAGGAGAAAGACAGTGTTTTAAGAAAACCATAAAAAGAAAAATCCTTCTGTAGTTTGTAAATATGTAGAAGAAAGTTCTTTGGTAAGATGAGGCCAAAACAGCCGAAAATGTAACACTGCACATCACTTTGAACAACACCATGAAACATGGTGGTGGCAGCATCATGGCGTGGGAGTTGTTTTCTTCATCAGGGTCGGAGAGGTTGGTCGGAGGTGATGGTAAAACATCTGGAGCTTAAAACAGGGCAATTCTGAAGGAAAACCTGTTAGAAGCTGAAATGACTTGAGAGATGAACGGATGTGCATCTTCCAGCAGGAAAATAACCCCTAGACAAACACTCTGAGCTGCAGTGGACTGGGTTTAGATTAAAGCATTTTTGTGTGTAAGAATGGCCCAGTCAAAGACCAGCCGTAAATTCGATTAAGATTCTTTGGTGAAACTTGACAACGGATGGTCTGCTTCTAATCGAGCCGAGCTTCAGTTTTTTTTGTTTTTTTTTGGGGGGGAGGGGATAGTTTCAGTCTATCAGTACACAAAGCAGTAGAGACTTTCCACATAAAAAGCATCAAAAGGTGGTTTTACATAGTATTAACTGAGAGCAGCTTGGTCTATCCCATACAATTCTCTAGAAAACACACTGATGTTTTCAGCAGTAATGTAACAAAATATTAAAAAGTTCATAGGATATGAATACTTTTGCAAGGTGCTCTCTCTCTCTCTCTATATATATATATATATATATATATATATATATATATATATATGCACACACACACATGTCTGGCCATTTGCTCCCTTCCTTTTACTGACCCCTCTGGGTCAACAGCCATTCAGGAAGCAGAATAACCAGGTGCACTACAAGATGGGTATCACTGCTGTCTACAATAAGCTCTAGGGCTCACTAGAGGGAGTCAGAAGCCTCTGCATCGAAGCCACAGTGTTGGCTGGTTGAATGATTTCACAGCTAATGCACCACTGCTGCTTATGTGCCTTTGACAACAACACGATCAAATCATGCTAAGGAGAATCCCTTTGTTCCACAAGGAAACATACCACCGTTACAATCCTTTGTTTTAGTTTTTCAGAGCAGGTTGTTTTAAGAAAGGGAGACAAATTTTGCCCATTAACGAAGGCTGAATCCCTCCCTGCCTTTGTCTTGTGTTCGGCCACGCTGCTGTGGGTACACTAGATGGCAAACTTTCCACTAGAATCGGCAAGCAGCGGGCATCTCCGACACAGCGAGGGGAATCAGATTCTGCCTAAATTGTGTTGATGAATGTCTTAATCAAAGGCTGTCCCTCTCAGGTTTCGCCTCATTGAAAAGTTATGATTGAATGTTAATAATCTTCTATTCCACATCCATTGTGAGGAAGCTACATCAGGTGGTCACTGATGTGTTAAGGGGATGATTTTGCAGTTTTGTCCTTCCACTTGGCCACGGACCATTTGAGTGTTAACTTTTTAGTCGTGAGCGTCAGAAATCCCTGTTGACCTTTTGCTTGTTGCAGTTTATGCCTGCGAGTGTGAGTTTAATGAGAAAATGACAATATATACGCCAGTGAGCTTCATATGCATGCCTCCGCTGGTAAAAATGAACCCTTACAGACCAAAAATGAGCTTAAACAGCTTTTTTTTTCTTTTTTTTTTGCCAAGGCAGCTTAGGTCTCATAACAAGGTGAAGTCGAAAAGAAAAACACAAATTAAAACAGATACACTTACGTTTGAGCCCCTCCACCCACCTCAAAGAGACAAAACACAGCAATGTATGATATGTATGAATGGAGAAAAGCAGCTGAGATATGACTCCGACAAAAACAAGGGACAAGAACTCAATATGTCCAGCGATGAGGACGCAAAGGAGAAATGTAGTTTCCCAGTCGCTCTGCTCTTGACCTTTGCAGTGTGGCAAAAATATAGTGGTGAGCCTCAAAAGGTCAGAGAAGACAGCGAGGTAGCAGACATATGGACACTCCATAGAGGTGAGAGCAGTATGGATGTGTTTGCACATTCCCAAAGGTCTCAAATATCTCCTGTTCAGAACCCAACGTTTCTTCAAAGGGACACAAAACATGACAAGTTTGTTTAAAGATTACAATTCAATTCATATGTCTCTCATTTGTGGCATCAAGCCAATTAATATGTGCATTAACTCAGCTTGCAAGTGACACAAGGTCAACAAGTTGACTGCCACCCCATGCAGCAGTATGCACAAGTGTAATTTAATCCAACCATTGATCAATGCGAGCAAAAAATCATGTTACATTTAGAATCTATCGAGGGCAGATGTCATTTCTTATTGTTCCGTCTCTGCCTGCAATAGATCATTAGATCCAAGCAAATCTCATCATGCATCCCGCCAGCGTATTTCAGCAAAAACAAGGGAACCCGGGCATGAAGCTCCACAATGCTGTGAAGTCACGCTCTGATTAAAAACTTATATTAAAAGTGATGGTGATACATTATTACCTGAAGGATTTAGGGAACTCCTTACTCTCATTTTCTGCGGAAATTAACCCGTGTTAAAGTCATCCACAGGAACAACTATTTCTCATCGTAATAGCCACTGAAACAAGACGCCTCGGGTGCAGAGGAGGCGAGAGCCTTTTTGCAAACTCACTTGTGAGGATCTTCCATGTCTTTTTCTCGTCGTCATAGTACTGGACCAAATTGCTGGGAAGACGATCGGGTCCAGGAGGCAAACCACCCACCAGGAGCAGCATTCGCTTATTGGAACGGATTCTGTAATGCCAAAGGTGGAGGTTTTTCGAAAAAGAAAAAAGAAAAAAAGCATTCAGGACATTTTTTATTATCATTTCATATAAAAAATAAAAAAAAGCTTTTGCTTTGACTTTTAATTTCAATCTCCCCATAGCATGAGGTTATAATAAACCTTGTGAGCAAATTCATTACAATTAGCTGAATTTGCTCAATTGCCTATATATCCTTATGATGTGTTACTGAATGGTTATTGTACACTAAAGATGTGTTTTCAATTAGCTGTGAAGCGAGGATGGTCCTGCAGGGTGCCATGCTGGAGGCTAAAAGCACAGCACAGAACATAAACCTGACTATACACTGTCTCCATTTCATTGGCTACAGTCGTTCATGTGACTTCTCTAACCCAATTGTTGGACGTTTCCTGCTTTTTGTAGATCAAATATAACCTGAAAGAGGCACCCTTTACTGCAAATTAATTACCATTATTGGATTCTAAATTTCCATCAGTGCAGTTCTATAAATTTATCGCAATATGCAACGAAAACAATGAATGTAGCTTGTTTTTTTTGTTTTGTTTTGTTTTTTTACACTTGGGTAAATCACTGTTGTTTCAGTATATGTCGGAATATATGGAAGCCCTACAGAAATGTTTTTGGGGTAATTCATATGCAAATGAGGTCTTGGACATAAATAATAGTGATTAATTGAGAGGAGAGAAACACTGCCATATTAAACTAATTATGAGGAGTCTTGATTTGTTGCACATTTGGGTGACTATGTGGGAAAAGATTTATTTGGACAGGGAAGGAATAGACATAGGTTGCATTATGTTAAAAAAAACAGTAAAGTATAAACACAGGACTAACATTGATTCTAACAAACAAAAAAAAATGAATAATCTTAAAGGAAAATAGAGAAGTTTTATAAAATCACTCAACTTATTGCAAATGCAAGCTGCTTCTCAAACTGCCAATCCAGGCAAACATGAACATAATGTGTGGATAGTTTCACATAAATACTACATAACTTTCCCCACAGGCTAAAGAAATTGCTATAATAAAATACACAAAATTAGCATTAACTCTTGTTACATTTTTTTTTCCATGTAATTTCAATTCCAGGAAAACTCTTTCATTTGGATCATAAACTTAGTGCAATTACCATGTAATTACCATGGCAACAACTCAATTTCAGCATTTCAGGCTCTGTTTAATAAAGCCGCTTCCAATCAGTCACAGAAAATTCATAAAGATTTTGACATCTCGTCCACATTCATTTAAAATGAGTAACAAACATTTGAGGAAATAAAAAAAGGTTGTTTTGTTTTACATCTATCTTAGTTTGACACATGTCCACTTTGCTGTTATGAATGAAGTGCAGTAGAGAGTACATTAAAGCTCTACACAGCTGTCTTGTGTCAGAGGAAACGCCCCACCATCTTCATAATCTGACCATCAACCCTCAAAGGTCTAACTGGTCTCGTACGCTGTAGTTTCATTTGTTGTTACATTTCAGCACCGTAATTACTCTCACATCCCGCAGTTGTTTGAATTAATGTCTATGAGCTTATATCTCTCTTTTTTTTTTGCCTCTGTTATCCTCACCTGCTTGCCATGGTCTGCCTGCAGTGCTGTCTGAATGGCATCAGGTGGTAGTTCATGGCATCCAGCAGCAGTTTCTGGCACACGGGGTCACTCCTCATGAAGTCCACAGACTGCACCCTCTCCACGAGCTCTGGGGCGGGTATGAGGGCAAAGCGCAGCCTCTTCATGAGGTCCGGAGCGTAGTGCATGCGCGTCTCCCGGTCATGCTCCAGCCAGAGGACAGACATCTGGAAGAGAGCCAGCTCTGACTCCACTGGCGGAGGCAGAGCGTCCAGCATGGCACACATCTCCTCAAAGTTCAGCAGCAGTACATCCTCCACCAGGTACTTGTTGGCCAGCTTCTTGGTCTCGTCGAGCCCGTGCAGTGCAGCAATCTTGCAGATTTGCTTGTAGTTCTGCACAGAGATCTGATCATTGAGGAACTGCACACTTAGCTTGGTTATCTGGGGGATGTTGAGGATCTTGCTGACTGACAGCACCTCTTCCACTGTGTCCAGGGAAAGAGTAACATTGGCAGTGTAGAGGTACTCCAGCACTAGCCGTAGTCCGATGGAGGAGCAGCCCTGCAGGACCAGGTTGTTGATGGGCCTGGCACTGGTGGTCACCAGCTTGTCGTCTGGGGAGGACGAGGGGGTCCCACTGCTGCCCTGATCCCCCTTGCTTCCCTCATTGCTAATCACATTATGGGAGGAGAAGAGGGATCTGAAATACTGTGAGCAGGATGCCAACACAGCTTTGTGGCAGTGAAACTGCTGTCCCTGGGCAGTTAGAGTCACATCACAGAAAAGCTGCTTTCTCCACAGGAGGTTGAGCCCATGCAGCAAGGTGTCACTGTGCGTTGGGTCAAAGGTGGATGTTCGATCACCCGATCTGGACATGACTTCCTGACTGTGAACGCCACCTAGGCAACAAATAAGCAATGCAAGCCATTTATTTACACACCAAACATCTGCACCACAAGAGATTTCTCAGCAAGTTATCTTCCATCCGAGCAGCGGGTTAGGAAAACCTGCCGCCAGCGCGGCTTCTGGCGCCTCCAACTTTGGGATCTTGGTCGTAAAGCAGCAAACAGAAACGCAGCAGTACTTCCCACAAAGCGCCGCTCTTATGCATGCTCAGCTGAAGTGCGAGCTGCTTTTAGAGCCGGGGACGGAGCTCGGCGTGGAGCCGAGGGAGCCGGAGACGCTGCGGCGCTTTTCCTCTCCTTAACGCGGCTGAAGTTGTCGAGGGGAGCCGGAGGGGGGGGGACGAGAGAGCCGCCTCCTCCGCCGCGTTGGACCCGAACAACATGCAGCATCCAGCTATCTTTTCTCCGGTCTTAGTGCACACACCCCTCACACTGAGGACATTACACTGATTTACGGAGTCAAATACAAAAGCAATTAGTTTGTCTCCGAGCCGTCAGCAGCAGCAGCAGCAGCAGCAGCGGTAGCAGTGCGGGCGTAAAACGGACGTGAGTATTCGGATAATATTCGCATAAAAGCATCTCTCGGCAAAGTTAAAACACATTACGCGTCGCTTATTTTGTTTCTATTGCTTGTACACAAGCTGGTTCGGTGTGCGTAAACTTGGACCCAAACATGCCGTAGCGTTGTCCCTAAAAGCGCCTGTCACAACTAAATGATGTGAGCAGCTTTCCTGAGAATGGAAGACCAAACTTACCTGACTTCTGCTCTTCACGCCAAAAAAAAGAGAGAAAGAAAGTACGGTTCAGAATCCAAATATCTCCACAATATTCCTTTGTTCTTCTGGGGTTTTTTGTTTTTTTTTAAAGAATATCCCTTTCCTTTAAACTCTTTGTTCCGAGGTGTCTCCAAATAACCATTGGTTCCAACTCACAAAGTCACTATTTCAGGGTATTTGTTGACGTTGATCATTTGTTCTTCTGAATTAACAAGAAGTGTGTGAGTGTGTGAGAGGGAGCTGTGCTTTCTGCAAGAGAAGAAGAAGAAGAAGAAATATACGTGTGACAAATTATGCTACCAAGAAACAACACATCATTATCCTTGGGCCTGGGGCTCAGTGAGTCGTAACGAGAGTAATAGGAAATCCACGGTTGGGGAGAGAAACGGTCGTGCATGGCCGGTGGAGAGAGACCATGCAGGGGTATGGATGCTGGAGAGACTCGCAAAATTATGGCTCAAGGCTATTGTAAAAACTGTCGAGCGTAAATGACTGCGATTTCAAACATCTTTGGAAGAAAGAAAAGAGAAAAGGGGGGAGAAAAAAAACCGACTCTTTCCCTCGCTGTTATAGAGAGAACCGTCAAGTTTTAGTGCGCATTGCTAATTAGTCAATTTCTCTCTGCCTTCACAGCCCGACGACTTTGCTGCTGAGCTGAAACTGCTAATTTCTGGGACCAGCCTTTTTTTGGCTGTGAACTGGATGGATGAATGGCTTGTCTCGCACAAATGACAAAAAGCCCCTGCCTTAATCTCCATCGCCAAAATAACCCCCTCATCTCATTCTGCTCCTGCTAGTCCTTCAAAAGAAGATGCTTTGCACTAACACAAGTTTTGCATCTGTATAACAAATAGCATCTACCATGATGTCCATATTGTTTATATTGCGAAGTGGAAGCATTTTTAAATTCCTCCTCTCACTCTGTGACAAAGGCACCTCATGCAGCATCACAGCACACATCCTCTAAGTGATGCAAAGTTTACAGAAACAAGCACATAAAGTGGTTTATTATGAACTATGATGTTTGATCAGCTTATTACAAAAAATGAATTAATCACCTATTACTGGTTTAAGTTAATATATTCTTTAATTTGACAGAAATGAAAGCCTAAGATAAAGTAGAAACACCAAAAACACTATTGTGAACAGTGGTGGTGGCAGCATAATGCTCTGGGAATGCTTTCAGCTCCAGGGACATGCAGGCTGTTCAGGTTGTTTGGAACGTGTAGCTTAAAAAAAAAACAGGGCAATCCTGGAAACCTGCTATTGGAGCTACTTTCATAGTGCAAATATGTTGTCCTGATGCACCCTTCATAGAGTCATTGCACAGTCACAATATGATGCTGCCAACACCATGTTCCACCATGAGAATGGTGTGCTAAAGGTGAGGTGTAGTGTTAGCTTTCCACCACACATTGCATTTTGCAAGAAGTCCGAAAAGTTACATTTCAGCTTCATCTGACCAGAGGAGCTTCTTCTACATGTTTCTTGAGCTCACTTTCCACAATTTGCCAATCTTTCCACTGTTCAGAAAATTCAGATTTCTGAAATGCACTAACTAACTAGTTGACATCTCAACTGATTATCACAATAAAGACGAGGATCTCTGCGGCTCCTTCAGAGTTGCCATGTACATCTTGGCCATTTCTCCTTCCTCAGCCTTTCGGTTTAGATACATAGTCAATTTTTTGTTGGTTTACTGCTTATGCCACACTTTCCAATTTTGATTAGGGAATGAACATGGAGATAAAACTGTTTGATACATATTGAGATTAAAACACCAATTAGGTGATATCTGACAGCAATTAATTGCACCAATATTTATTTATAGGTATAAGAGTAAAGGAGGCTTAATGCACATCATAGTTTTCTGATATACTTATATTTATA